>NC_088346.1:14602500-14902500 GCF_036884655.1 Musa acuminata AAA Group | reverse complement strand
GGTGCCACCACCTGTAAGTGGCGGTGTCATCGCCTATTAGTGTCTGACACTGACAGTGTACTAGTAGTGCCACCACCAGACCTCTCGGGTTTTGGATGGTGCCATCGCCTAGTCCAGCAGTGTACTAGCGGTGCCACCATCGGACCTCTCGGGTTCTAGGCGATGCCACCGCCTAGTCCGGCGGTGCCACTGCCCAGTCCAGCGGTGCCACCACCTTGACTGTTCTGGCTCATTGGTTGGGCTCTAAACTTGTCCCAAACCAGTCCAAACTTGAGCCTAATTGGCCCCTAACCAGGTTATAGGATTAACCCTTAATCCTAACCTAAATTATATGCAAACTATGAAATTAAGACATAGCCCTAAGAAAATTTTAACTGGTAACGTCGAGTTTCCTTCCGGCGAGCTTTCCGATGAACTTCTAGCGGACTTCCGATACACCCTCGGATTTCTTCCAGCGGACTCCCAACAGGCTCCCGATCTTATGGCGAATTCAACGAGTCTTTGGCAAGTATCCGAACCTTCTTGGTGATCTCCGCGAACCTCCGATGATCTTTCTGGTGGACTTTCGAAAACTTTGGCAAGTCCCCGATTCTTTCTCGGTTGGTTCCGGCAGCACTTCCAATGATTCTTCGGACTTTCGGCAGACTCTCGAACACCCATCGAACTTGACTCTGGTAAACTTGCTTTATGTCTTCAAGCTATCATAGTTAATCCTGCACATGTAAAACATATTTCGATCTAGACAATTAATCCTAAGCATCTAATCAAGTTGTCCGGCATGTCATTGATCCCTCAACGCTTTGTCCGATTCTTCGGTGCATCATCTTCTCTTGCGGCCTATTGCCCAATTGGCCAGTTGACTCCACAACTCTGATATCCTTTGCGCAATGTTCGCTCTTCTTAGCCCGATGCCCGAATCCATGGCTTGAAGCCTTTTGTCGATACATCGATCAATCCACCGCCCCGATGTCCAATCTTCTAACATGTTCCTCCGGCCCAACATGATTTTCCTGCTTTAATTGTCTCATCCTGATCGAAGTATCTTGCGTCACTCAAAACGCAGATTAAAACATAAACATATATTGATTGGTTTCATTATCAAAATATGAGATTCAACAATATCCCCCTTTATGATGATGACAACCAATCGACGACGGAGTTAACCTTAACTCCCAGAGTTTAAATAAACTCCCCCTATCATTATACCATATTGATAGAAACTCTTGGATTCAAAAATCCAAGCAACATGTCATGATAAAATCATGACATACAATCAATATACTTCTCCCCTTTGTCATCAACAAAATGGAGAAGTACCACAATCAAGTGTTTGTGATATACAGGTTCAACTCATTGCATGAAAAACATAATATCCATTTTTATCATCATGCAAGTTTGCTATCATCATAGATATACTTGGTAGTACGATAGCAAGTTTACAATATACAAGCTAGCAAATTTTTTTTAACATTTTAAGACACGCAAGCTAGCAATTTTGAGATGTTCAAGAAAGCCTTCTTGAAATAAGCAAGATAGCACTCTTTGGTGATGTTCAAGATAGCAATTTCTTCTCTTTTAAGATGTGTAATTTTTGTTTTTTTCTTGAATTGTGCCAGCTAGCAAATTAGCTTTCTAGCATGTTTTGCTCTCCCTTTGTTATTGTCAAAAAGAAGGGAAGACCCTTTACGTTAATTTCTAAATTCTGACAAAGGTAAATAGCATAGATGAAAATTCAAGTCTTGAATGTCAAAATAATTATTTTATCATGAATATTTCATCATTACGTGCATCGTTATCATACGTTAAAGTATTACATGCATAATACCAAATCATCATATATATTTTCAAAATATATAAACTCATCATTATATGAATGATTCGAAATAATCATTCATATTATTTCAATCATTGTTTCAATCATCACTATAACTCATCATGCACAAAATGTAAAATCATCTAATATGATACAAACATTTATTTTCAAAATATTTATCACTATTTTCATGTATGATAATAACGTATTCATGATACTGAATATTAAATCAACATTTTTAAGTATTTATCACTTCATGATTATTGATACCAAACATTTATCATTTAAAGCATTTATGATACACATCATATGCAATATATCACATACATCATCATAATAAAAAGCATATGCATCATTCCAAATCATAAATATTTCAAATCATCATGGTATTAATCTAACAAATTGCATCCTATCATGCATAATCATAACTTTTCTCCATTTTATCATTATAAATAAAAAAGAATAAGAGAAGAACAAAATAGTGTAAAATATTTCAATTATTTCAAGACATACAAGCCATAAATCCAATGGCATCATGTCATGAAAAATAAGACCTCTTGAATTACAAAAGACATGATTCATTTTATCAAATCTCTTCTTTTTATAAATAACAAAAATTGTAGGTGTACAAAGAAGAGATCGTGATTAAAAAAAAATCTCAAGTAGTAAATCCAAGAAATCAAGATCATGATTTGAATACAAACTCATTCAAATTCAAATCGTTAAATTCATCAAAATCTCAATATTACTTTCAAGAGATTCAAAATGGTATACATAGATTTATCATAATAATCATCAAGATCAATAAGATAGAGAAACATAATTTTTTTAAAAAAGTTTTCCTCTTTTTAGTTGTTTCAATTCATATGATTTTATTTCATTTATGCCAAATAAAAACATGTATCATGTTTAAAATCGAAAGTGTAAGATTTATTATGACAGATCAATAAGGCACTTTCATTATTGGTAAAAATCAATAATCTGTAAATCGTAAGATTCATCATGTATAATTTCGAATTATAAAACCATTAAACATGATTTCAAATCAATATGCTCAAGTTTTTTTATATGAAAACATACATCATACTTAAAACCGAAAATGTAACATTTCATCATGATAAAAATCGATAATCCATAAATTACTTAAAAATCACCATGCATAATTTCAAATTTTATTAAGCATGATCATTATACATGACATTAAAACATGGTTTCAAAATGTTTAATATTTTCATTATATAATTTCATCATTATGTATCATCATATTTTCAAATTCAAACATGCACAATTTCAAAACCATACATTTCATTTTTTATGCATGATACAAATAAATCAATCATCATTATGAGCATATCATACATGATATTCAAGTATTCATGATACATTATTTTGGCAATATGATCATAGCTTTTTAACTTATGGTATCTAAATGTCAAAGTTCATTACATCCTATCATGCATGATCATTAACTTATCATTTGTATTTCATGCATAATTTCATTTCATCACATTAGGAACATCAAGAAGAATTAATTGGGTGATGAGATAAATATTTCATGAATACACGGAATTGTATATAAATCATATCATGAGTGTTTCATACATTCATATCATCACATGAAGAATATCAAAAAGAATTTTGGTGATGAGATGCATAAATAGTGAACATAAATTTTGAATATCAAGAGACATATTATAATTCTTTTTGAATAACTCAAATAGTGAAAAGAAATAATCATAATAGACAATCTTGATTTATAAAATAAATTTTCAAGTTATAATTTTTAGAAATCAAGATAAAAATCGTGGTTAGATGAAACTCATTCAAATCATCAAAATCACTTTTAAGATGATCAAATAGATTCATTAAAGTCAATAGGATAGATAAAAAGAATTTTTAAGAAAAATACTTTTCTCTTTTTAGTTATTTCAATTTATGTGATTGATTTTATATTAGCATGCTCAAATATTTGTTCTTATGTTAAAACTATGCATCAACTCTCGAACTCTCAACGAAATCGCATTCTTGACTCCGAGACTTCATTTTGCTTTATGCCTTGCTATCGTAGTTAATCCTACACATATAAAACCTACTTCGATCTAGACAATTATTATAAAACAAATCAAGTGGTGTCCGGGATGTCATTGGTTTATTGGCGCTTCGTCCGAATCTTCGGCACATCGTCCTCTCTTACGACCTATTTCCCAATCGGCCAGTTAATCTCTACAACTTAGATTTACTTGGCGCAATTTTCACTTTTCTTGGTTCAATGACCGAATTTACAACCCGAAGCCTTCTGCCAATACATCGACTGATCCTCCAGCTCGACGTCCAATCTTCTGACATGTTTCTCTTCGGCCCAACATGATTCTTCCTACTTTAATTGTCTCTCCCTAATTGAAGCTTCCTATGTCACTCAAAACACAGATTAGATCATAAACACTCTCAATTGGTTTCATCATCAAAATCCAAGATTCAACAATCTCTTCCTTTTTTATGATGACAACCAATTGATGACGGAGTAAACCTTAACTCCCCCTATCAATATGTTATATTGATAGAACTCTTGGATTCAAAAATCCAAGCAACATTGCATGATAAAATCATGCATAACATGATACTTCTCCCCCTTTGTCATCAACAAAAAGGAGAAGTTCAACTGTCAAGTGTTTATACATACAAGTTCAAATCATTGCATAATCTCTAGTTTTATCATCATACAAGCTAGCAAAAATTTTGAGTTTTGCAAGTTTGTAAATTTTGCTATATGTGCAAGTTTAGCATGTTTTACTTCTTGAGATAGCACTATTGCTTCTCTTGAGATTGCAAGCTAGCAAATCTTGGTAATGTTCAAGATAGCAAGTTCTACATCATGCAAGCTAGAAAATTTTTGTTGAATCTCGTATTTTGATGATGAAACTACTTGATATATGTTTATGATTTAATCTGCGTTTTGAGTGACGCAGGATGCTTCAATCAGGATGAGACAATTAAAGCAGGATAATCATGTTGTGCCGAAGAAACATGTCAGAAGATTGGACGTCGGGCCGGTGGATCGGTCGACGTATCGACAGAAGGCTTCGGGCCGTGGAATCGGGCATCGGGCCAAGAAGAGCGGGTATTGTGCCAAGGATATCGGAGTTGCGGAGTCAACTGACCGATTGGCAATAGGCTGCAGGAGAGGACGATGCGCCGAAGAATCGGACGAAGCGTCGAGGGACCAATGACATGCCGGACAACTTGGTTAAATTGCTTAGGATTAATTGTCTCGATCGAAGTTTTGTTTTAATTGTGCAGGATTAACTATGATAACGATGAAGATATAAAGCGAAACAAAGTGTCGGAGTCAAGCGCGAAGGATTTGTTGCGAGTTCGAGAGTTCGACGAAAGTCCGAAGGTTCATCGGGAATGCTACCGGAGCTCGCCGAGAAAGATCGGAGCTTGCCGAAGAAGCTCATTGGAACTCGCTAAGATCAAATCGTGAAGTCTAGGAGCTTGCCGGGAGTCCGCAGAATGGTTTCCGAGAGTTCATCGGAAGACCGCCGGAAGTTTGCCGGAAGCTCGCCAGAAGAAGTCTTGACTTGCGGACTTTGTAATAGCTTAGAAAATGTCTTTAAATTCATAGTTAGCACATTAATTAAGATTAGGATTAGGTGTTAATCCTATAACCCAAGTAGGGGCCAATTAGGCTCAAGTTCGGACTGGTTTGGGCCAAGTTTGGAGCCAAACCAAGTGAGCTGAAATAGTGAAAGAGGTGGCACCGCCAGGGTTGGAGGTGGCACCGCCCAGGAGAGGATCTCCCAGCGAAGCTGGGCGGTGCAACCGCCCCAGGCAGGAGGTGGCACCGCCTAGGCTTAGTCTCCGAGCGAGACTGGGCGGTGCAACCTCTCCTAACAGATGTAGCACCGCCTGAGCTCGGTCTTCGAGCTCTGGCAAGAGAGGTGCAACTGGCTCAGTCAGGAGGTGGCACCGCCTGGGGCTCAGTCTCCGAGCAAGACTCAGGCAGTGCAACCACCCCTGACAGAGAGGTGCAACCGCTTGGGCTCAGTCTTCGAGCTCTGCCAGGCGGTGCAACCTCTCTAGTCAGGAGGTGCAACCGCCTGATCCCGGAATTCCGGGATTTGATCATTTTGAGCTCCAAATTTGAACTAGGTTGGGGCCTATAAATACCCCACCCATTCAGCACAGAAAGAGCAAGAGACCTACACCGAAATCTTGATCTTCTCTATGATTCTTGAGCTCAAAATTGTTGAAAAGCCTTTAAGTTCTCCTCCTTCTGTTCTTCAAAGTCTTGAGTTGTAAAGAGAGGAGAGAAAGGTTTTGTAAGGGTTGTCTCCTGATCCCGTCAAAAGGAGTGAAACTGTAAAAGGGCAGTTGGCCTTTGCCTATTGAAGGAAGGCCTCTAGTTGACGTCGGTGACCTCGTCTGTGGAGGAAGCCAAAGTGGAGTAGGTCAAGACTGACCGAACCACTCTAAATCTCTGGTTTGCTTTTACTTTGAGCACTTTATCATTACTGCAAACCTCCTACATAGCTACTGCCCTTTGCGCTTTTACGAACAAGTCTCTAAGTTCTTATTTTTCCGAATCTGCATTCAGACGTAAATCGGTGTTTTCGTACGATCTTTACATTGCAGTTTACGTTTATGTTCTGATTCCATTTATAACTGCAAATTGTCTTCTGTGCTTTTACGAACGAGTTTCTAAGTTCAGATCTTTATAAAACTGCGCAAATTTCGTTTAGACGTAAAACTACGTTTAGACGTAAAACTGCGTTTAGACGTAAAACTGCGTTTAGACGTAAATTGCACAAACTGTGTTTAGACGCAAACTGTGTTTAGACGTAAACTGAGTTTAGACGCAAACTACGTTTAGGCGCAAATTGTGTTTAGACGCAAACTGCGTTTAGACGTAAACTGAGTTTAGACGTAAAACTGCGTTTAGACGCAAACTGCGTTTAGACGCAAATTGCGTTTAGACGCAAACTGAGTTTAGACGCAAACTGCGTTTTGACGCAAACTGCGTAAACTGCGCTTAATCTTAAGATCGGCTTTTACATCGAAATCACTTTTATTGAACAAACGCAGCTTTCGTTTTTAATCGCTGAAAGATTTCCACTGCACTAATTCACCCCCCCCCCTCTTAGTGCTCTCGATCCTAACAATTGGTATCAGAGCGGGGTATTTCTCATTTCGGATTTACACCCGAGAGAAATATCTCTTCAAGAGGGCTTTTCGGTCTTTCGTCCACCGTTCTTTAACGGATTGGACTACACTTATTGGAAAACTCGAATGAGAGTTTTCTTGATTTCTCTAAATCTGGATTTATGGAATATCATTGAAAACGGTTTTCAACTTCCCTCTAAACCGATGAACGAATGGTCGGACTTGGAGAAGAAGTATTTTTCTTTAAACGCAAAGGCTATGAATGCCTTATTTTGCGCTTTGGACAAAAATGAGTTCAATCGGGTTTCTTTGTGCGAAACGACTTTCGATATTTGGCGCACTCTTGAAATCACGCACGAGGGAACTAGTAGAGTCAAAGACTCGAAAGTTAACTTTTTATTGCATAATTTTGAGCTTTTTCAAATGCAACCAAGCGAGACTATAGGCGACATGTACACCCGTTTCATGGATGTCGTCAATAGTTTAAGAGCTCTTGGAAAATGTTTTTCGGATTTTGAACTCGTAAACACGATTTTGCGTTCTCTTTCTAAAAAGTGGGATTCAAAAGTAACTGCAATACAAGAAGCTAAAAACCTAAACAACTTACCACTTGAAGAACTAATTGGTTCATTGATGACATATGAAATGGTGCACAATGCACATGATGAACATGTTGAACACAATCACCTTCCAAAGAACAGGAAGGATTTGGAACTCTAGACAAATGAATGCCACTTGAGCGATGACTCAAGTGATGAGGACAATGATGAACGAAACAACCTTCCAAAGAACAGGAAGGATTTGGAACTTAGAACATTTGAAGACCACTCGAGCATAAGCTCAAGTGATGGTGAACTTAAACTACAAATGAAACGAAAATTAAAAGGCAAAAAAAATGGAACTACTTGCTTTAAACGCAAGAAGAAGAATGAAAATTGGGATGAATCGAGCTCCTCCGAAGACGAGAAAGTCAACAAAAGCGAGGCGGCAAACTACGCCTTACCAGCCTACGACATTGAGGTAATTAAAATGCCTTTGGTTTATTTTAAAATTACTTGATGCTTTCATGATATATTTTCTGTTTTAGTTTACAATTAATTTTCTTGAAAATTACATGTTTAAAAATAAAAATACAAAAATTATGATCATGCTGATAATTTCGAAAATGATAATATTGCATGATAAACAAACAAAATGATTTTGATCATGGTTAAGAAGTAATAATGTGTATCATGTTTGATTAACATTGTTGAATGAAATCACGTTTGATTTAAAGTAATGCATAAAGATGTAATATTAAATTGTTATTAACAATTTTATGCATGAGATTTTAAGTTATCCATGATCATGAGCTTGTTTGATCTTCTTGATTTAATTTCAAGATCTATAGCAAAAATCATGTCTGAATATATGAAAGTGTTAATTTCATTTTCGGATTCACTTAACAATTGGTATCCTAACAATCAGATTTTCTCATACACTTATGAAAAATATTATTCTAAAATGGATTTGATGAAATGATTCCTGCTTATAAATTCCATCTTGAAATATGAATGATAGTGTTTTTGCTTGCGAAGATTTGTTTCACATTCATATCTCCTATGATTCATGTGCAGAAAAAGAATTTATAAATCATAATACAATGATATTTCTTATGCAAAAATAAAGTGCTTTTGTGATTCTTTGCTAAAGAGAATAATCATAATCATGATCTTGATAATTATAACATGAAGCTCTTTATAAATCAAGATCGTTCATTATGCTCCCTACATTTATCAAAAAGGAGTTCTTCAAATGAAATGCAATTCAATGAAGTGTCATATTGATATCTTGAAACTTGGAATATTTTAAAATGTGATCTTGATAAGAATGTTTTAAGTTACTCTTTGTACTATATCTTTTCGAATGAATCATGAGCCTTGATATCATATATTTCATAATACAAGATTTCTTTGCCTTATGTCTTGAACTTTCATGGTTATCTTAATTTGGCATATAAAGACTAAGGCATGCTTAGATGAAAAATAATCTCTTAAAAAAAAAAATGCTTTTCCCATCTGATCGAGATTAATGATTTCATGATATTTTGTGAATCTCAAAATGAATTTTAATGACTTGATTATGAATTTCAAGTTAATGATTTGATTTGAATAAGTTTTATCTAAATCATAATCTTGATCTTGCAAAATTGAAGTCACAAATAATATCTTGTGGTATTCATGAATTGATACTCACAATATGAAAGCATTGATATTCATGACTTGAATTGGATTGAAACATTGTATGCTTAAATTAATCATTCTCCTATGTTTCAAAAATTCCTTCAATGCCTTGTGTGATGATTGAAAACTAACTTGCTTTATGATGAATCACAAATCATGACTTGATCTATGATGTAAATGTCTTGAAATGATTGAAATATTTAACACTTTTATGCTCTTCCCCCTACTTTCTTCTTGTTTTCAATGATAAAATAGGGAGAAGTTTTGATCATGCATGGTAGGATATAATTTGACAAAATTGATACCATCATGATATGAAACATTTATGATGTGCAATTATGCATGCAATACTTGTGCTTTCTAATTATGATGTGATGTATTGCATATGATGTAAATCATGATTTAAAATGCTATGAGTGCCAAGTTACACATTTTGAGAAGAAATTGTTATATTGAAACATTAATGTAATTATGAATGGTGATATGATATCATGCATGTAATACTTCAACTTATGATGATGATGCATGCAATGATAAAATATTCATGATGAAAAATTGTCTTGACATTCATAACTTGATTATTCATCCTTTGTCATGATTTTGAAATCGTTGTAAAAGGAAAAAAGAACTACAAAACTGTATTCTCTCTTTCTTTTTTACAATGACAAAGGGGGAGATAGCTAGCTTGTACAAGTCAAGAAGATGCAAAAACTTGATTGCTAGCTTGCCTATCTTAAGTAGCAAAGATTGCTAACTTGCTTATTTCAAGAAGAAAAATTGTCTTCTTGAACATCACTATCTTGAATATCTCAAGAAGCAAAACTTGCAATTTGCACATTGCAATAGGAAGCAAGAATCATGAGCTTACACAAGAAAGCTATCTTGCATTTGCTTTCAAAATTTTTGCTAGCTTATATATTGTGAAACTTGTATATCGTAAAAACTGCTAGCTTGTTGGTCTAAAGAGAGCAAAATTTTCAAGAAGCAAGAGTTGCCGTCTTGAACATCTCTAATTTGCTAGCTTGCATGATGTAGAACTTGCTATCTTGAACATTACCAAAAGTGCTATCTTATATGCTATAAAACTTGCATATCTAAAACTTGATAGCATGAATGTTCTAAGCATGATGTAACACTTGCTAAATCTTCTAGCTCCAAGATTGCATGATGATAAAACTTGATACTATGTTTTTCATGCAATGAGTTGAATCTATATCACAAACGATTGATAGTGATACTTCTCCTTTTTGTTGATGACAAAGGGGGAGAAGTATGTTGATGAAAGTATGTCGATGACATGACATGTGATGCATAAGTTTATGCATATGTTCATGTTGACGTGTTGCAAGTATTCATGATGAATATTGCAATGACTTGAATTCAGTTTGAATTCAAGGTTCTATCAATATGGCATATTGATAGGGGGAGTTCGTTTAAACTCCGGGAGTTAAGTTTAACTCCGTCATCAAGTGGTTGTCATCATCAAAAAGGGGGAGATTGTTGAATCTCATATTTTGATGATGAAACTACTTGATATATGTTTATGATTTAATCTGCGTTTTAAGTGACGCAGGATGCTTCGATCAGGATGAGACAATTAAAGTAGGAAAATCATGTTGTGCCGAAGAAACATGTCAGAAGATTGGACGTCGGGCCGGTGGATCGGTCGACGTATCGACAGAAGGCTTCGGGCCGTGGAATCGGGCATCGGGCCAAGAAGAGCGGGTATTGTGCCAAGGATATCGGAGTTGCGGAGTCAATTGGCCGATTGGGCAATAGGCTGCAGGAGAGGACGATGCGCCGAAGAATCGGACGAAGCGTCGAGGGACCAATGACATGCCGGACAACTTGGTTAAATTGCTTAGGATTAATTATCTCGATCAAAGTTATGTTTTAATTGTGCAGGATTCACTATGATAACGATGAAGATATAAAGCGAAACAAAGTGTCGGAGTCAAGCGCGAAGGATTTGTTGCGAGTTCGAGAGTTCGACGGAAGTCCGAAGGTTCATCGGGAATGCTACCGGAGCTCGCCGAGAAAGATCGGAGCTTCCCGAAGAAGCTCATTAGAACTCGCTATGATCAAATCGTGAAGTCTAGGAGCTTGCCGGGAGTCCGCAGAATGGTTTCCGAGAGTTCATCGGAAGACCGCCGGAAGTTTGCCGGAAGCTCGCCAAAAGAAGTCTTGACATGCGGACTTTGTAATAGCTTAGAAAATGTCTTTAAATTCATAGTTAGCACGTTAATTAAGGTTAGGATTAGGTGTTAATCCTATAACCCAAGTAGGGGCCAATTAGGCTCAAGTTCGGACTGGTTTGGGCCAAGTTTGGAGCCAAACCAAGTGAGCTGAAATAGTGAAAGAGGTGGCACCGCCAGGGTTGGAGGTGGCACCGCCCAGGAGAGGATCTCCCAGCAAAGCTGGGCGGTGCAACCGCCCCATGCAGGAGGTGGCACCGCCTAGGCTCAATCTCCGAGCGAGACTGGGCGGTGAAACCTCTCTTGACAGAGGTAGCACCGCCTGAGCTCGGTCTTCGAGCTCTGGCAGGAGAGGTGCAACCGCCTCAGTCAGGAGGTGGCACCGCCTGGGGCTCAGTCTCCTAGCCAGACTCAGGCGGTGCAACCGCCCCTGACAGAGAGGTGCAACCGCCTGGGCTCAGTCTTCGAGCTCTGCCAGGCGGTGCAACCTCTCCAGTCAGGAGGTGCAACCGCCTGATCCCGGAATTCCGGGATTTGATCGTTTTGAGCTCCAAATTTGAACTGGGTTGGGGCCTATAAATACCCCACCCATTCAGCACAGAAAGAGCAAGAGACCTACACCGAAATCTTGATCTTCTCTGTGATTCTTGAGCTCAAAATTGTTGAAAAGCCTTTAAGTTCTCCTCCTTCTGTTCTTCAAAGTCTTGAGTTGTAAAGAGAGGAGAGAAAGGTTCTGTAAGGGTTGTCTCCTGATCCCGTCAAAAGGAGTGAAACTGTAAAAGGGCAGTTGGCCTACGCCTATTGAAGGAAGGCCTCTAGTTGACGTCGGTGACCTCGTCGGTGGAGGAAGCTAAAGTGGAGTAGGTCAAGACTGACCGAACCACTCTAAATCTCTGGTTTGCTTTTACTTTGAGCACTTTATCATTACTACAAACCTCCTACATAGCTACTGCCCTATGCACTTTTACGAACAAGTCTCTAAGTTCTGATTTTTTCGAATCTGCATTCAGACGTAAATCGGTTTTTTCGTACGATCTTTACATTGCAGTTTACGTTTACGTTCTAATTCCATTTATAACTGCAAATTGTCTTCTGTGCTTTTACGAACGAGTTTCTAAGTTCAGATCTTTCTAAAACTGCGCAAATTGCGTTTAGACGTAAAACTACGTTTAGACGTAAAACTGCGTTTAGACGTAAACTGCACAAACTGTGTTTAGATGCAAACTGCATTTAGATGTAAATTGAGTTTAGACGCAAACTGTGTTTAGGCGCAAACTGTGTTTAGACGCAAACTGCGTTTAGACGTAAACTGAGTTAAGACGTAAAACTACGTTTAGACGCAAACTGCGTTTAGACGCAAACTGCGTTTAGACGCAAACTTCGTAAACTGCGCTAAATCTTAAGATCGGCTTTTACATCGAAATCGCTTTTATTGAACAAACGCAGCTTTCGTTTTTAATCGCTGAAAGATTTCCGCTGCACTAATTCACCCCCCCCCCCTCTTAGTGCTCTCGATCCTAACAATTTTTACATTATTTTTAAAAAAAATATGAGCTAGCAATATTTGAGATGTTTAAGGAAACAACTTTTGCTTCTTGAAATATGCAAGTTAGCAATCTTTGCTTCTCCTTTAAGATGTGCACACTATCAATTCTTTCTCCCCCTTTGTCATTGGCAAACAAAAAAAAAGAGAAGAATACAATTTTGTATCTCTTTTTCCTTTACAATAATTTTCAAAGCATGACAAAGATAAATGATCATTCTAGAGTATCATTTCAGAAAATGATAATGGTTGATTTTCACATCATTTCATCAAAAAAATCATACTATTGCATGCATAATTTCAAATCATAAATATTTTAAATCATGATGGTATTAAAACATCAAATTTCATTCATGTATGATCATAACTTCTCATTTGTATGCATCAAAATAATATCATAAGTATTTCATGCATTCATATCATCATATGAAGAATATCAAGAAGAATTAATTGGGTGATGAGAAAAACACTTCATGAACACAAGAAATTGTATATAAAAAACCATATCATAAAAGATAAAACTCATTCAAATTCAAATCATCAAATCAAAATCATTTTCAAGAGATTCATAAAAGCATAATATACATGGATTTATTAATCTTTTATCGAAAAATCAATAAGATAGAGATGGAAAATGTATTCATTTTTTATGTGTTTTGTTTGAAGTTGTTTGTTTCATACAAGCATGCCTATGTCTTTTTATGCCAAATAAAAATATATATTAATGTTTAGGATTGAAAAGTAAATTTCGTCATAAAAACCATCAAGACCAAAAAAGTATAACACATTAAACACAAGGCTTCTTCAAACAAGAGATTTGATTCATCATTTTAATCCCAATGATAATATATTTTTCTTTTTATATGTTTCAATTTAAGTGATTGATTTCATATAAGCATGCTCAAATTTTTCATATGAAAACCATACATCGTAGTTTAAAATCGAAAGAGTAAAACTCATCATGGAAATCATCAAGATCAATAAACCATAAATTACCCAAAAATCATTATTACTTCAAATCATCATACATAATTAAATATAAAATCGTCAAGCATGATTATTTCATATAATCATGCCTTTTTCATTTATGCCAAATCAAAACATGTATCATTTTTAAAATCGAAAAAGCAATTTTCATTATGGTAAAAATCAATAAGCCATAAATTATAAGAATCATCATGCATAATTTTGAAATATAAACTCATTAAGCATGATCATTATGCATTATTAAATCATGAAGCATGATTTCATTAAACATGAAGCATTTTTAATCACATTCGGAAATCATCAATTTAGATACACATTATTTTTTCTTCAAAACATAAATAGGGTTAATCATTAGATTTATATTTTATATTTTCATAAAATATAAAATTATCATTTTTAAAATTAGCTAGAAAAGAAAAGCATGATCCCCTTTTATTTTTTTATTTTTTTATATTTTATATACTAATTTAAAAACAACATATGAAATGCATCAAGTAATTTCAAAATAAATTAAGGGGGTTTCGGGTGAGTCGTTTACCTCATCGTTAAGAGCCGTTAAGGTGAAGTTCATTGTTTCGTCTTCATCGGTTTGCTCCTCGTCATCGGATGAGCTCGATTCATCCCAAAGTACTTCATTCTTCTTACGTTCATAGCAAGTAGTTGCATTCTTTCTAAGTTTATTTTTATTCTTTGATTCTTGTTTTAAAAACTTTTTAAGCTTTATTGTGAGAAGTTCAAGTTTATTATCACTTGAGCTTTCACTCAAGTGGTTTTCATTTGTTCTAAGTACCAAATTCTTCCTGTTCTTTGGAAGATGGTTCTCATATTCATCAAGTATGTCATAAGTCATTTCGTAGGTCATCAAAGACCCGATAAGTCCTTCAAATGGAAATTTATTTAAATCCTTTGTCTCTTATATTGCCACTACTTTCGATTCCTAATTTTTAGAAAGAGATCTTAAGATCTTGTTAACGAGCTCAAAATTAGAAAAGCATTTGTCAAGAGCTTTTAAACTATTGACGACATCCGTAAAATGGGTGTACATGTCAACAACAGTTTCGCTTGGCTTCATTCGAAAAAGTTTAAAATTATGTATTAAAAGATTGACTTTAGACTCTTTAACTCTATTCATGCCTTCGTATGCAATTTCGAGAGTGTGCCAAATATCAAAAGCCATTTCGCAAGTAGAAACTGTTTGAATCTCAGATTTTGATGATGAAGTCAATTGTAATTTGTTTGATCTAATCTATATATTGAGAAAAGTGTGCAGGATTAACTATGATAGCAGTAAGACATAAAGCAGATGTTGTGCCGGAGTCAAGATCGAGATCTCATTGGGAGTTCGAGAGTTCGTCGGAAGTTCGAACGTTCGTCGAAAGTTCTGTCGGAACCAACGGAGAAGTCCAGGAGCTTGCCAAAGAAGCTCATCAGAACTCACCAAGAAGATCATCGTAAAGTCCAAGAGCTTGCCGCAAGTCCATCGAAACATTACCGAGAGTTCATCGGATGTTTGCCGGAAGAGCAATTGACGCACCGGAACAAGTGTTAGGATCAGAGCGGCACTAAGAGGGGGGGGGGGGTGAATTAGTATAGCAGATTAAAACTTGTAAGTTTGAAACTGAATTCATAAATACGAGGAGATTTCGATTCGACAATAACTTAAGTAAAGTGAGAAGATAAAATTGAAAGCTTGCTGCAGCGTAGATAACAATTTCAGAAAGGTAAGTACTCACACATTCAAGGAACACACCAATTTAAAGCGGTTCGGTCAAATGACCTACATCCACTTGTGAAGCCTTCTTCGATGAGGCTCCCAACTTCCACTAGCAAATCACTTTGAAGGAAAAGAACAAAGACCCCTCTTACAACTTTTACAAGTGGTTCACACTCTTACAAATTTTCAATGAAAAGGAATGAGGTGAATACTCAAGCAATTGAAAATAAGGCTTGCTAAAAATTTTATAAAGGCTTTTGTCTCAATCTATTGCTTCTCAAAAAGTTGTATTCTCTATTGAGAATTGAGGGGTATTTATAGACTCTAAGAGGATTCAAAATTTGGCTCCAAATTTTGAATTCTCTTGGGTTCCCGATGCTGGTGGTGCCACCGCCTGTTAGTGTCTGACACTGATAGTGTACTGGCGGTGCCATAGCTTGACCTCTCGGGTGCCGGGCGGTGCCACCGTTGGACCTCTTGGGTGCTGGGCGGTGCCACCGCCCAATCCGGTGGTTCCACCGCCCGACCTTACGTGTCACTGGTTGGGCTTCAGATCTAGCCCAAACCAAGTCATATTCGGGCTTAGTTGGCCCCTAACTAGGATATAGGATTATCCCTTAATCCTAACCCTAAGTACATGCAAACTACACAACTGAAAACATAGTCCTAAGCAAGTTTTTAACCGGCAAACGTCAAGTCTCTTTCCGGCGAGCTTTCCGACGATCTTTCGGTGGACTTTCAATACACCCTCAGATTTCTTTCGGCGGACTCCCAACAGGCTCCCGATCTTGTGGCGAGTTCAGCGAGTAGTTGAGCCTTCTCAGTGATTTCCGCGAACCTCCGACAATCTCTTTGGCAGACTTCCGAAAACTTCGACAAGTCCCCGATTTCTTCTCGGTTGGTTCCGGCAGTATCTCCGATGAATCTTCGGACTTTCGGCGGACTCTCGAACACCCATCAAACTTTACTCCAGTAAACTTGCTTTATATCTTCAAGCTATCATAGTTAATCATGTACACTTAACTCAATAATATGGATTAGATCAATTAACCCATCAATTGATTTCATCATCAAAATCCAAGATTCAATAATCTCTCCCTTTTTGATGATGACAATCAATTGATGACGAAGTTAAACATAACTCCCCCTATCTACATGTCATATAATGAGAAGATAAAAACTCTTGAATTCAATTTCTTTGAATTCAAGCCCAAGCTGATAAGTTCTATCCATTGAACTTATCGTTATTTTCTATAAGCATGAGCAAATACAAAACTTCATATTTCTCATAATTTCAAGCTATGAAAATTATTTTCAAGTCGAATTATAAAAGACAATTATCATTTCGACAAGAGATATGATCTTTCAACATAAATCTGATGATATAAATGTAACGCATGATTTCATATGATCATGAGATGAAACGACAACCAATCTAAAAACTTTTATATTGCGATATTCTCAAACAGTTTTGTGATGCATATAAGACATTTGCATTATGCAACATATTAGTTTTTGCAATTCATATAAGTCATGCTATCACATTTGTGATGCATATAAGATATTTGCATTACACAAGCTTTTGCAATTCATATAAGTCAAGCTATCATATTTGCGATGCATATAAGACATTTGCATTACACAAGCTTTTGCAATTCATATTTTGCACAAGTCATCAATCTTTTGCATATTCTTCTCCTCCTTTGTCATCAATAAAAAGGAGATGAGGTTTTAAGCATAAAACTTGTGATCATTGAAGTCATTCATAAAATCATCTCATAAGAAAAAAATCTTGAAAAGGAGATGGCAAAATTGACAAAGCTTCGACTTGGCATTAATATTGATCATTCAAGGAAGACATCAAATCATCCAAAATAACATGAAGGAGCCAACAAAATTTCATAAAGAAACATCCAACATCATATACTAGGATAATATCAACGCATGTCAAGGTAGCATAGAGGTTTACAATAATAAGAAAGAAGTCAAATCCACGAAAACCGAAAAGAGGATGAAAATTTTCCAAAAAATATATACAATCAAGCTCAGTCACAAGGACAATTCAACATGCCTAATTCCCTTCTAATAAAGTCAAATTGATCTTCATTTAAAGTTTTTGTAAAAATATCCGCTAATTGATGCTTTGTATCAATAAATTCTAGAATGACATTATTCTTATTGACATGATCTCGTATAAAATGATGCCTAATGTCAATATGCTTAGTTCTAGAGTGTTGAATTAGATTTTTGGTTAGACAAATAGCACTTCTATTATCACATTTTATGGGAATGTTCTTTAAGTAAATTCCATAGTCTTCCAACGTATTTTTTATCCAAACAACTTGTGCACAGCATACACTTGCAGCTATGTATTCGGCGTGTGCCATAGATAGTGCAACCGAATTTTGTTTCTTGGAAGTCCAAGAAATAAGTGCATGTCCTAAAAATTGACATGTTCCGGATGTGCTTTTTCTATCTATCCTACATCCACCAAAATCGGCATATACATAAGCTATTAAATCAAAATTATCGGATTTTGGATACCATAATCCTAAATTAGGAGTTCCTTTATGTTATTTAAGGATTCTTTTAACACTTTTAAGATGAGACAGTTTAGGATTAGCTTGAAACCTAGCACAAAGTCCTACAACTAAATATAATATCCGATCTAGTTGCGGTGAGGTCAAGTAAACTACCAATCATTCCCCTATATGTTTTTTTTATCAAAGCTTTCACCACTTTCATCCATGTCTAACTTAGTGGAACTACTCATAGGAGTGTTTATAGCTTTTGAACTATCCATGTTAAATCATTTTAACAATTCTAATGTATATTTAGATTGATTAAGAAATATACCATTACTAAGTTGTTTAATTTGCAATCCTAAAAAGAAGGTTAATTCTCCCATTAGGCTCATTTTAAATTCATGACTCATACATTTGGCAAATGATTCACATAGTGATTCATCCGAAGAACCAAAAATAATATCATCAACATAAATTTGAACAATAAGAAAATTATTTTTAAAATATTTGATAAATAATATAGTATCAACCTTGCCTTTTGTAAAATTGTTTAAAATAAGAAAGGAACTAAGCTTTTCATACTAAGCTCTAGGAGCTTGTTTTAAGACATAGAGAGCCTTAGTCAATTTAAATACATGATTAAAAAGAAGAGAATTTTCAAATCCGGGAGGTTGTTCAACATACACTTCTTCGGAAATAAAACCATTCAAGAAAGCACTTTTCACATCCATTTGAAATAGTTTAAAATCATTACTACTAGCATAGGCAAGGAGCATCCTAATGACTTCTAATCTTGCCACAAGAGCGAAGGTCTCTTCGTAGTCGATTCCTTCTTCTTGGTTGAAACCTTTGGCCACTAGTCTAGCCTTGTTTCTAACCACGATACCACATTCATCTTACTTGTTTCTAAAGACCCATTTAGTACCAATGACTAAATGGTCACTAGGTCTAGGAACAAACTTTCATACCTCATTCCTCTCAAATTGGTTCAATTCCTTTTGCATTGCAATAACCCATGAATCATCTTTCAAGGCTTCGTCAATGCATTTAGGTTCAATTTGAAAAAGGAAGGCGGCGTTAGCACAAAAATTCTTGAAGGAAGAATGAGTTTAAACCCCTTTTGATGTATCTCCTATAATTAGCTCCTTTGGATGAGCATCTATATAATTCCATTCCTTGGGTAAGGAAATTTTGGAAGAAGATGCATCCAAGTTGCTATTTTGAGGAGGGGGTTCATTTAAATTCAAATTATCAAAACCAAGATCATCATCAAAATCATTTTTCTTTAACTCGAAAATTTCATTAAAAACTACATGAATAGACTCTTCTATAACTAAGGTTCTTTTGTTAGAAACACAAAAAGCCTTAGAAACGGAAGAGTAACTAAGAAAAATGCCTTCATTGGATTTAGCATCAAATTTTCTTAAGGAATCATTTTCTTTCAAAATAAAGCATTTGCAATCGAAAACTTTAAAATAAGAAACATTTGGTTTTTTGGTATTCTATAATTCATAGGGTGTTTTTGATAGAGATGGTCTTATTAGAACCATATTCATGACATAGCAAGTCGCATTAATGGCTTCGGCCCAAAAATACTTAGGTAGACTATATTCATATAACATGGTTCTTACCATTTCTTGTAAATTTTTATTTTTTCTTTCAACTATCCTGTTTTATTGAGGATTTTTCGGAGTGAAGAAGTTGTGATTATATCCATTAGATTCACAAAAACTTTGGAAATCACAGTTTTGAAATTTGCCACCGTGATCACTCCGAATTGATGAAATCATGAAGCCTTTTTCATTTTGAGTAAGTTTACAAAATTTAGAGAAACATTTGAAACAATCACTTTTGTGAGCCAAGAAATAGGTCCAAGTGTATCTACTATAGTCATCTACAATTACGAAGGCATATTGCTTCCTCCAAGACTCATTGTGTTAATTGGTCCAAATAAGTCTAAACGGATCAATTGCAATGGTCTAGTGGTGCTAATTTGATTTTTTTGTTTGAAACTAGTTTTTATTTGTTTTCCTAGTTGACAAGCATCACACACTTTATCCTTAACAACATTCATATTGGGAATCTCTCGTACTAACTCTCTAGATGAAATCTTAGATATTAGTTTTATACTTGCATGGCCTAATCTTTTATGCCAAAGCCAAGCATCATCATTTAAAACGGAAAAGCACATTTCATTATTAAGTTCATCAAGGTTGATGGTGTAGACATTATTTTGTTTTAAGGCAATCATTGATATGTTATTGTTTGGTTTTTCAATCATGCACACATTAGATTCAAATCTAACGATGTAGCCTTTATCGCATAATTGACTAATGCTTAAGAGATTATGTTTCAATCCATCAACTAGCAACACATCATCGATTGAAAAACTTGATATGTTACCTATGGTTCCCTTGCCAATGATTTTACCTTTGTTGTTGTCTCCAAATGTGACGTACCCTTCTTCTTTGCTAGTGAGTATAGAGAAATGAGATTGATCTCCGGTCATGTGCCTTGAGCATCCACTATCAAGATATCATCTCTTACTCCTAGCTTGTGAGTTTGTCTACAAAAGAGGATGGTTTTTAGGTACCCATTTGATTTTGGGTGCCTCAAAAATTGATATATTAATTTTATTATTCATTATTGAATTATTTATAGTTCATTTAGGAATCCATATCAACTTATGTGGGCTAATTTTCTTAAATGGATATTTGTAAATAACATGTCTGAATTTACAACAAAAGTTACATTTCAAATGAGGTGAAACATGTAATGTGGGTCCTTTAATGAAGGTGGTAGGATTTTTGTGAGATCATCTCACAAAACTAATTCCACTTCTATTTGCGACGTGACCCTTGTTTGCAAGGATCATGTCCAAGCCTTTGCTACCGACCTTAAACTTGTTTAAGGTCTCTTTAAGTAGTAAATTCTCATTTTTTATTGCTTCTAAGTGTTCACACTTAGAGCATGGAGGAGTTTGAAGATTATCAAGCTTATTTTGTAGTAAGGCATGCTCTTTCTTTAATAGATTGAACTTCTTACTAATAGTTCTACATTCATCAAATAATTCATAAAAAGCGATAGAAAGTTCATCGAAAGATAAATATTCATTAATTAAATCACATACCTCTTCTCCTAAAGCCATTAGCGCGAAGTTTGCCTCCTCTTTGTTGTTAGCTTCTTTATTCTCGAAATCACTTGAGTCATCCCAAGTCGCTTTCAAAGCTTTCTTCTTCTTCGGTTGCTTCTTCTTGGCTTGGGAGCATTCATTTTTTAAGTGCCCTGGCTTCTTGCATTCGTAGCATATTACTTGGTCATTTTTATGTTCAAGTTTATTTTTGGTGTCATTTTTAAATTTGTTTATAAATTTTTTTAATTTTTGAGTTAAAAGTACAATGTCATCGCCACTGTCCTCATCACTTGATGTTCTTTTTAAGTGGTCTTCTTGTGTTCTAAGTGTCATATCCTTCCTATTCTTCGGAAGGGGGTTCTCGAGCTCTTTATGAGCATGACACATCATTTCGTAGGTCATAAAAGACCCAATAAGTTCTTCGAGAGGAAATGTTTTAAGGTCCTTGGCCTCTTGAATGACCGTAACTTTTGGATCCCAACTCTTTGGAAGGGATCTTAAAATTTTAGTTACTAGTTCAAAGTTAGAAAATCCTTTACCAAGAGCTTTGAGTCTATTGATGACATCCATGAAACGGGTGTACATGTCTCCGATGGACTCACTTGGTTTCATCCGGAAAAGTTCATAAGAATACATAAGAATATTGATTTTGGACTCTTTCACTCGGCTAGTGCCTTCATGAGTGACCTCAAGAGTTCTCCAAATATCAAAATCCGAATTGCAAATTGAAACGCGATTAAATTCATTTTTGTCAAGTGCACAAAATAAGGCATTCATAGCCTTTACATTTAAAGCAAAAACCTTCTTCTCTGATTCATCCCATTCACTCATCGGAAGAGAAGATTTTTGAAATCCATTTTCAATAATATTCTAAAGCTCAAAATCCATGAAAATAAGGAAGATCCTCATATGAGTCTTCCAATACGTGTAATATGACCCATTGAACATAGGCGGACGTGTAATAGAGTGACCCTCTTGCATGCCAGAATAAGCCATCTCTCTTGCATATTAAACCAAATATGAGAGTAAGCCTTGCTCTGATACTAATTGTTAGGATCGGAGTGGCACTAAGAGAGGGGGGGTGAATTAGTGCAACGAATTAAAACTTATAAGTTTGAAGAGATTTCGATTAAACCAATTAGTGCGAGGAGATTTCGATTCGACAATAACTTGAGTAAAGTGAGAAGATGAAAATGAAAACTTGCTGCAGTGTAAATAACAATTTCAGAAAGGTAAGTACTCACACATTCAAGGAACACACCAATTTAAAGTGGTTCAGTCAAATGACCTACATCCACTTGCGAAGCCTTCTTCGATGAGACTCCCAACTTCCACTAGCAAATCACTTTGAAGGAGAATGACAAATACCCCTCTTACAACTTTTACAAGTGGTTCATATTCTTACAAATTTTCAACGAAAAGGAAGGAGATGAATACTCAAGCAATTGAAAATAAGGCTTGCTAAAAACTTTAGAAAGGCTTTTGTCTCAAT
Source organism: Musa acuminata AAA Group (assembly GCF_036884655.1). Taxonomy (NCBI): domain Eukaryota; kingdom Viridiplantae; phylum Streptophyta; class Magnoliopsida; order Zingiberales; family Musaceae; genus Musa; species Musa acuminata. The sequence goes on along the minus strand of NC_088346.1, from coordinate 14,879,713 downwards.
CTATTGCTTCTCAAAAAGTTGTATTCTCTACTGAGAATTGAGGGGTATTTATAGACCCTAAGAGGATTCAAATTTGAGCTCCAAATTTTAAATTCTCTTGGGTTCCCGATGCTAGCGGTGCCACCGCCTATCAGTGGTGGTGCCACTGCCTATCAGTGTCTGACACTGACAGTGTACTGACGATGCCACCGCCCAGTCCGACAGTGCCACCGCTTGACCTCTCGGGTGCCGAGCAGTGCCACCGTCGGACCTCTCGGGTGTTGGGCGGTGCCACCGCCCAACCTTACATGTCACTGGTTGGGCTTCAGATCTGGCCCAAACCAAGTCATATTTGGGCCCAATTGGCCCCTAACCAGGATATAGGATTATCCCTTAATCCTAACCTTAATTACATGCAAACTATGTAACTAAAAACATAGTCCTAAGTAAGTTTTTAACCGGCAAACATCGAGTCTCCTTCCGGCGAGCTTTCCGGCGATCTTCCGGCAGACTTTCGATACACCCTCGGATTTCTTCCGACGGACTCCCAGTAGGCTCCCGATCATGTGGCGAGTTCAGTGAGTAGCCGAGCCTTCTCGGTGATCTCCATGAACCTTTGACGATCTCTTCAGCGGACTTCCAAAAACTTCGACAAGTCCCCGATTTCTTCTCGGTTGGTTCCGACAACATCTCCAACGAATCTTCAGACTTTCGGCGGATTCTCGAACACCCATCAAACTTGACTCTGGTAGACTTGCTTTATGTCTTCAAGCTATCGTAGTTAATCTTGCACACTTAACTCAATAATATGGATTAGATCAATTAACCCATCAATTGATTTCATCATCAAAATCCGAGATTCAACAACAAGAAGCACTGTAATTATGTCTTAGTTATCATAGTTAGAGCGTAAATTAAGTTTGGATTAGTAGGTAATCCCACTAACTTAATTAGGGGCCAATTGGGCCCTTAACATGACTGAATTGGGCTGAATTAAGCGGCCAATTCAGCCCCTGAATTCTTGGCCGGTGGTGGCACCGCTTGGAAAGCAGTGCCCCTAGGATATCTGGACGGTGGTACCGCCCAAACCGGGCAGTGGTACCACTGGTATTGAATACTGCCAACGGTGATACAGCCCCTATCAAGCGGTGGTACTGCCTATTGTCATATCAACGGCGGTAGTACCGCCAAATAATGGCGGTGGTACTACCAATACCCCGAAATCCGGGGATGTGACACTTTTTGGCTCCAATTTTGAAGCCATTGGGGTCTATAAAAATCCTACCCTTTTCTGCATGAAAGAGTACGAAAGTATTGGCTTTATCTTGAATTCTTGAGTCTTAAAAGTGTTGTAAAAGTTAGAAAGAGTTCACCTCCTTCATCTCTTAGCCTTGTAACCATCCAAGAAAGAGTGAGACTTGTAAGGGTTACCTACTAAACCCAAGAAAAGGAGAAAGTACTATAAAGAGGTGTTCGGTCTTCACCAATTGAAGGAAGGCCTTTAATGGATGCCAATGATCTCGTCAGAGGAGGAATCCGAAAGTGGATATAGGTCGCATTGACCGAACTACTCTAAATTCTGGTTTGCCTTTCATTTGTGCATTTTACATTACCGCAAATCTCCTTAATCTTCTCTTGCACTTTTATGAAAGCTTTCAATTTCAACTTCTCTCCGAAATGGATTAAATCAAAATTATTTTCGTCGGAATCGATTTTAATCGAAACGAATATTTTTCTGAAATCGGAAAAGTTTTTTGCTATACTAATTCATCCCCCATCTTAGTGCCGCTCTTGATCCTAACAGAAACCCGATTGAATTTATTTTTGACTGAGGCACAAAATAGAGCATTCATAGCTCTAGTATTTAAAGAAAAAGTCTTCTCCAACTCATTCCAATCGTTCATTGGAAGAGAAGACCTTTGAAATCCATTTTCAATAACATTCCATAAATTTAAATCTAAGGAAAGCTAGAAAATTCTCATTCGAGTTTTCCAATATGTGTAGTCCATCCTATTAAACATGGGAGGACGAATGAGAGAGTGACTCTCTTGAAAGCCGAAAAGAGTCATTTCTCTTGGGTGTTAAACCAAACGAGAAAAGACATGGCTCTGATACCAACTGTTAGGAACGATCGGCACTAAGAGGGGGGGTGAATTAGTACAGCGGTAAAAATTACGTTGGTTTGAAATCTCTCATTTAATTAAAGCCGATTTTGGAAAGATACTTGAAATTGAAAGCATACGGAAGAGCATAGTGGATGTAAAGCAAGTAAGTTTGCAGTAAAGGTAAATTGCATAAATAGAAATGTAAACCGAGTTTATAGTGGTTCGGTCGTCGTGACCTACATCTACTCCGCTGATTTCTCTTCCGTCAAGGCCATCGACATCCACTATCAGTCCTCCTTTAATAGGTGAAGACCAACCACCTTTTTCACAGCTCTTTTTCCTTTTACCGGGTTTAGAAGATAACCCTTACATCCCCACTTACTCCTCTCTCAAACTATTCTAACACTTAGATTTTTTAGAGGAGTTCACACAAGATTATATCAACATTTCTTTCTTTTTCACTTACAATTCTTGTGTATATTAACTAGGGATGAGAGGGGTATTTATAGGCCTCAAGTAGATTCAAACTTAGAGCTTGAAAATGTCTCATCCCGGGTTTCCTAGGTCTTGGTGGTACCATCGCTTATGCTGGGCGGTACCACCACTTACAGCACTAACACTAGGTGGTATCACCACCCAGTCTGGCGGTACCACCGCATGGGAGACTGTGTTTGGGCGATACCACCGCCTGACATGGTCTCGGAGATTGTGCCACCTGTTGGGTCATTGTTTGGGTCTTTCATTGGGCCCAACACAATTCATACATGGGCCCAACTGGCCTCTAATTGGGTTAGCCCAATTCCAATCTCAATTATGTGCTAACTATGAAATTTAAGATATTTACTAAGCTAAACAAGTCCGTATGTCTAGGTTTCTTCCAGCGAGCTTCCGACGAACTTCCGACGATCTCTCGACAATGTTCTAGCGGACTCTCGGCAAGCTCCTGGACTTCATGACGATCTTCTTGGCGAGTTTTGATGAGCTTCTTTGGCAAGCTCCTGGACTTCTCGGTCAATTCCGACAAAACTTCCGACGAACATTTGGACTTCCGACGAACTCTCGAACTCCCAACAAAATCACGTTCTTGACTCCGGGACTTCATTTTGCTCTATGCCTTGCTATCATAGTTAATCCTACACATATAAAATCTACTTCAATCTACACAATTATTACAAAGCAAATCAAGTGTTGTCCGGCATGTCATTGGTTTATCGGTGCTTTATCTGAATCTTCGGCGCATCGTCATTTCTTGCGGCCTATTGCCCAATCAGCCAGTTGACCTCCGCAACTCCTATTTACTTAGCACAATTTCCGCTTTTCTTAGTCTGATGACCGAATTCATAGCCCGAAGCCTTCTGTCGATATGTCGACCGATCCTCCGGCTCGATGTTCAATCTTCTGACTTGTTTCTCTTCGGCCCAACATGATTCTTCCTACTTTAATTATCTCTCCCTGATCGAAGCTTCCTACGTCACTCAAAATACAGATTAAATTATAAACACTCTTAAATGGTTTTATCATTAAAATCTAAGATTCAACAGCCCTAAGCCCATAAAGCAAATATTATAGGTCCCCCTTGATAAGCGCTGGCCCAACTGGACCGTGAAGATTGGCTCCATGCTTCCGGAGAAGGACCATGTCTAGCTCATCAGTTTCCTAACGAAGAACGCCGATGTCTCCTCTTGGTCGCCCAAAGACATGTTGGGAATTGATCTCAAGGTTGCACAACACCGCTTGGACATCCTTTCCGAGGCATGACTATTAAAGCAGAGGCTTCAGAGGTTTACCCTCGATTGACGAAAGGCTATTAGTGAGGAGTTGGATCAACTAATGGAAATAGGGTTCATAGTCGAGGCTAGATACCCTCGGTGGCTATCTAATGTGGTCCTTGTTAAAAAAATCTAATGGAAATTGGAAGATGTATAATGACTAAACCAATCTTAATCGGGCATGCTCAAAGGATTGCTACCCCCTCCTGAGGATTGATCAGTTGGTTGATATGACCTCAGGGCACGAACTCCTTACATTCATAGACGCCTTCCTGGGCTATAACCTAATCCATATGGCCCCTGAGAGCCATGAACATACTGCCTTCTATTGGGATCAAGAACGACACTAAGAGGGGGGGAGGGATGAATTAGTAGATAAAAACGATTAATTTAAGTGATTTCAAAAACTTCATATGATGAAAAAACCTTAGTTCGATGAGAACTGTTTTGAAAAGTCATTTGGCTCTTATAAGTGAGTATAGAAGAGGTGATTGGATAATTTATAATGAAGTAAAATAGAATGTAGCACAAGTAAAGAAAAATAAGCAATAAGGAAAGAATACATCGAAATTTATGGTGGTTCGGTCATCGTGACCTACATCCACTTTTGATTCCTCCTCCATTGAGGTCACTAGCATCCACTAATGGTCTTCCTTCAATAGACAAAGACCAACCACCTTTTTACAGTGCTTTCTTCTTTCACGGGTTTAGGAGATAACTCTTTAAAGGCTCACACCTCTTCTTGGATGATTACAAAGCTAAAGAGAGGGAGGAGGAGGACTCTTTGCACTTTTACAATACTTTTACACCCCAACACTTAAAGTTTTTTTCACATTATGATGTCAAGGTATGAAATCCATTTTTAAGTCTAATATAAAATGATGATAGACAATCATCATTTTCAAGTATGATACAAATTTCAAATATAAAATTTAGCAAGATTCAAATTTCGATAAAAGATGACAATTCATCAATCCGAGGCATGATATCAATTGTAAGTAGGAAATTAAGTGTGATAATTACAATGATAGACATTTATCATTTTGATTCGAAATCAAGCATGATTTTAAGAATGAAACATTTTCATGTATTCATGTCATATTACGATATGTTTCAAGCATTCATGATACATTTCAAGTATCTACGATATATATGATGCATATGCAATACATTATGATATTTATCAAGTATTTGCGATGTATTTGACGATACCAATCATATTTCAAGCATTCACAATATATTCAAATATTTACGATACGATACATTTTATATATTATTTCAAATATCTATAATGCCAAGTTGTCATCAATTTGCCATATTTCTTCCCCTTTGTCATCAACAAAAAGGAGAACCATTCAACAATTCAAGTGTTTTTTTAAAAAATTATTCAAGTTCTACACCAATTTATCCAAGCTAGTAAAAAAATGAGAAATTAAGCAAAAACTTTGCATGATAACTACTTTTGGTTTTTGAAATGGACAAGCTAGCATTTTTTCTTTAGATGTGCAAAAGCTTTTTAGTTCTTCTTGAGATGTGAAAGTTTTTTTCTTCCTTTGTCATAAAAATAAGAAGCAAAGGAAGAAGAGTAAGGGAGGAATTCATTCTCCATAAGAAATTAAAAACAAAATTCATGAAAGGATTTGAACCAAGTCAAATCCAAAACAATAAATGAGTTTCATTAAATCAAGCTTTTATTTTAACAAAGAGAAATGATTCATTAAAAGAATCAAGATGTCCATACAAAATCAAATCCTTATTCTTGCAAGTGATCATCACATACTAAAAGTCCATAAAAATTCTTCTTTCATAAGAAGAGTAAGGAAGAATTCATGGAAAAGGATCATCAAATGAAGGATCAAAAATCCATGAATAAATCAAATGCTTTTTATTGTAAATAGAAGGAAGAATGATTCATAGAAATTGATAAAAGATCAAGTCATTAATCTAAAAATCTATGAATCATGGCTCTTCCTTTGCAAATAGAAGGAGGAAGGACTCATGATCATCACTTGAAAATAAGACATCAAGTTGTAAATACCAAAAGTGGAATATTTACTTTTGTAAATATCACGAGAAAGAAAAAGTGATCTTGATTTAAAAAGAAAACTCAAGTTATGAAAAATCGAGAAGTTCGAAACATGTATCAGGGAATTTATGCATTCAAAAGATTTATAATGCCTAATTCTTAGAGTATTGCATGCATGATACCATCATCAAGAAGTGCATCATTGAAAAGCACATAACATCGAAAGGGATATCATTATCATGAGTATTGCATACATAATCAAAGTGCATCATATCATGCATGATTCAAATCATCAACATACCTTTCTCCCCCTTTGTCATCAACAAAAAATGAGAAAAGTGTAACTAGTATATTTTTTAAACATGCAATTTCTACTTCACTATAGAACATGCAAACTTAGCAAGTTTTAGAGATATGAAAATTAGTAAAAATATTTTTTTTGAAATGTACAAGATAGCATGTTTTTGCATCTCTTAAGATTTGCAAGATAGTACTTCTTGTTTCTCTTTTGAGATGAGCAAGCTAGCAAGTTTTGCTCTCCCTTTGTCATTGTAAAGAAGAAGCAATTGTAATAATAGTGCAAAAGTTTTCTCATTACATCATTTTTCAAATCATCACATGAAATATATCAAGAAAAATTTGTTAGGATCGGAGCGGCACTAAGAGGGGGGGGTGAATTAGTGCAGCGGATTAAAACTTCGGTTTTAGAAAAATCTTTCGTATGATAAAAAATCGAACTTGAAAAGCTTAATAACTTAGAAGCATATGGAAGTGTAGTGACTAAGTAAAGTAGTTTGCAGTATGTAAATGGCAAGAATAAAATGCAAACCAGAGAAGACGGTAGTTTATAGTGGTTCGGTCAATCGTGACCTACATCCACTCCTCCGATTCCTCTTCCGTCGAGGCCACCGGCATCCACTAATGATCTTCCTTTACTAGGCGAAGATCAACCTCCTTCTTACACCCCTCTTACAACCTCTTACAAGTGGTTCACCCTTTTTACAAAGATTTCAATGAAAAGAAAGGAGGTGAACACTCAAGCTATTGAAAACAAGACTTTTCCTAAAGCTTTTCTCAACTTCTAGCTTCTCAAAAGGTTGTATTCTCTGCTGAGAAATGAGGGGTATTTATAGGCCCCAAGAGAATTCAAATTTGGGCTCCAAAATTTGAATTCTCTTTGGTTTTCGAGGCTGGCGGTGCCACCGCCTGTCAGTGGCGGTGCCACCGCTTGTCAGTGTCTGACACTGACAGTGGACTGGCGGTGCCACCGCCCAAGTCTCGGGTGCTGGGTGGTGCCACCACCCAGTCTAGGCGGTGCCACCGCCTAGGCCAATTCAGCTCACTGGTTGGGCTCCAAACTTGGCCCAAACCAGTCCAAACTCGGGCTCAATTGGCCCCTACTTGGGTTATAGGATTAACACCTAATTCTAACCCTAATTAACATGCTAACTACGAATTTAAAGATATTTTCTAAGCTATTACAAAGTCCGTAAGTCAAGACTTCTTCCGGTGAACTTCCGACGGTCTTCCGATAAACTCTCGGAAACCATTCTGCGGACTCCCGGCAAGCTCCTAGACTTCATGATTTGATCTTGGCGAGATCCAACGAGCTTCTTCGGCCAGCTCTGATCTTTCTCGGCGAGCTCCGCGAACTTCCAACGAATCTTCCGGTGAGCTTCCGAAAAAACCTTCGGCAAGCTCCCTACTTATTCTTGGCTAGTTCCGGCAGCATTCCCGACGAACCTTCAGACTTCCATCGAACTCTCGAACTCGCAACGAATCTTTTGTGCTTGACTCCGACACTTTGTTTTGCTTTATGTCTTCATCGTTATCGTAGTTAATCCTGCACACACAAGCAAAAACTCTACTCTGATCTAGACAATTATTACAACGCAAATTGACATTCTGTTGCCCGGCATGTCATTGGTTGGCGCTTCGTCCGATTCTTCAGCGCATTGTCCTCTCTTGCGGCTTGTTGCCCAATCGGCGGTTGACCTCCGCAACCCCGATATCCTTGGCACAATTTCGCTCTCTTTGGCCCGATGCCCGATGTCCGAAGCCTTCTGTCGTCCAATACCCTGACGTGATCTCCTCCGGCGCAACGTTAATTCCTCCTGCGTCAACTGTCTAATCCTGATCGAGTAGACCTGCATCACTCCAAATGCAGTTTAAATTATAAACACATATCAAGTTGTTTCATCATCAAAATACGAGATTCAACAATCTCCCCCTTTTTTATGATGACAACCACTTGATGATGGAGTTAACCTTAACTCCCGGAGTTTAAACTAACTCCCGCTATCAATATGCCATATTGATAGAACCTTGAATTCAAACAGAATTCAAGTCATTGCAATATTCATCATGAATACTTGCAACACATCATCATGAACATATGCATAAACTTATGCATCACATGTCATGTCATCAACATACTTCTCCCCCTTTGTCATCAACAAAAAGGAGAAGTACCACAATCAAGTGTTTGTTATATGGGTTCAACTCATTGCATGAAAAACATAATATTAATTTTTTTATCATCATGCAATCTAGCAGTTTTACAACATTTTAGAACTTGCAAGCTAGTAATTTAGAGATGTTCAAGAAAGCAACTCTTGCTTCTTGAAATATACAAGTTTTATAAGCTAGCTAATTCAAATATATGCAAATTGGCATATTTGCTTTTCTTGAGATAGGCACGATAGCACATTTTTGCATTTTCTTGATGTTTCAAGCTAGCAATTCTCAGTGATGTTCAAGATAGCAATTTCTTCTCTTTTGAGAAGTGCAATTTTTGTTTTCTTCTTAAATTGTGTAAGCTAGCTATCTCCCCCTTTGTCATTGTCAAAAAAAAAAGGGAAAAACCCTTTACATCAATTTCTAAATCATGACAAAGGTAAGTAATCATTCTTATTTGTGCATCATTATAGTTTCAATGCATAAATTCATTGACATTACATTTCATTTTTTTATGCACGATACCGAAAAATCAATCATCATTATGAGCATATCAAACATGATATTCAAGCATTCATGATATATCATTTTGGCAACATGATCATAGCTATTCAAATGATGGTATCTAAATGTCAAAATTCATTACATCCTATCATGCATAATTATTAACTTCTCATTTGTATTTCATGCATTATTTCATTTAATCTCTTAAGGAATATCAAGAAGAGTTATTGGGTGATGAGATAAATATTTTATGAATACACGGAATTGTATAAAAATCATATCATAGGTGTTCCATGTATTCATATTATCACATGAAGCATACAACAATGCAAAGAAATCATGTCATGAAGAATATTAATGTGAAAATTCAGCAAAGATCACATGATACAATCACAAAGCATGATATAATTATGCGATATATCATGATATGATAATTTATCATATCAATGAAAGATATCAATTGTTAAACATGATATGATAATAGTCTCAAAATTTTCAATTTGTGATACATGTGATACATTGCAATACACTAAAAACTTTAATGCGATGCTTTTAAGGATATCAACCTATTTTTGATACAAAGCATGGCAAGAGCAATTATATTGCAAGTTTTCTAAGTTTTACATTTTTTTTTTTTTTTTGCTTCTTTCGAAATAGCAATTCTTTGCTTCTCTTTATATTGCAAGATTTGTAATTCATTGGTAGTGTTTATGATAACAAGTTCTTTCAATAAAATGATCGAGCTAGCAAATTTTTCTTCTTTTGAAATATGCAGGCTAGTAAACTAACTCCCCCTTTATCATTATCGAAAAGAAGGGAGAACTCAATGGCTAAAAATTTCAACCATTCAACAAGCCAAATATGCAAAGAATTCATATCAATAAGGATCAATTCGTGAATACCAAAGATATGATTCATGGTTCATTAAAATTCTTCTTAACAAGTTCACGATCAAGATTCATATAATTCATAATAAAGCAAATTGATGTACAATCATCACACAAGACATACAAGGCAAAGAAATCTTATTATTTCTATATTATGAAATATATGATATCAAGGCTCATGATTCATTTGAAAAGATATAGCACAAAGAGCAAATTGAAACATTCTTATCAAGATCACATTTTACAAGAAATTTCAAGAATCAAATATCAAGTAATCATCATGTTTCTTCAAAATTCTTAAGTCAAGAAGTCAAGGAAAAGTTCATGATTCGGTTAAAACAAAATTTCATTCAAGTTAATTCAAAAAAAAATCATAATCAAATCATCATTTTTTAGATTCATAACATGAATAACGTTATTACTATTTCATCAAACTCAATTTCGAGATTCACACAATATCAAGAAATCATTAATCTCGATAAGATGGGAAAAGCATTTTCTTTTTAAGTGATTCTTTTAACACATCAGAAAAAACTTATTTATAATTCAAGTGATTTACAAGATATCATAAATGAATTTATCACTTGTATTTCATCAAAATCGAGAACTCTAGAGATAGAAAATGATTGACGTATTTAACATGATTGAAGCATGATTCATATTTAAAATGTATCTTATGTCGTAAATACGAATCAAGCATTTGTCAAATCTGAAATCATCCTCAAAATTACATTCAATAAATTCATATATGACAAGTATAGATTTATTGAAAAATCAATAAGATAGAGGATTACATTTCATTTTTATAAATTTCTATTCATGTGATTTGCTTCTTATGAGCATGCCTTTGCTTTAAAAAAATGTCAACATTCAAGATAGAAAGGTAAATTTCATAAAATAAATTATCAAGCATGATTCCATGATAACATCCTTTTAATATCTTGATATTCATTATCAAGTATGATTTCAAAAAGTATGTTCAAGAGAAATCATTAAGACCAAATGCATGATACACTCATTTATTTTCAAAATATTCATCATGTTTATTTTCATGAGATTCACAAGATTGGTAAACTAAATTCATTAATCTCAATAGGATATAAAATTCATTTCCATTTCATACAATTGATTTCATGTGAGGGTGTTCAAGTCTTTTTGTGAAAACATGTATCATCATTTAAAATCAAAACATAAGTTTCGTCATAAAGCCGTCAAGACCAAACACATCAAAAATAAAACATCATGATATCACATCTATCATAAAAAGACTATCAAGAAATTCATACATATATGTACATGCACTATGTCATCTTAATATGTCATGAGAATGTCATCTTAATTCGTCATAAAAATAATTAAACCAAAAACATGTTAATCCAAAATGAGAGTATCAAATCAACATTTACTTCAAAAACTCATGCATGACATAAAATCATCAAAATACACATGCATGGATTAATCCTAAGCATTATCACATATCATATAACTATCATCCATAATGTTGCATACATCATTCAACATTTCAAAACATAACATGCATGAAACCTTAGCAATATACTTTTCATGATCAAATTTTTAATTTTTCAAAGATGCTAAAAAGAAAAACATGATATAATTTTTAAAAAATAATTTTTTTATTTTCTATTCCTACTATCTAAATTAAGCACTCATGAAAAACTTCAAGTAATTTCAAAATAATTCAAGAGAGTTGAGTTACTTACCTTATAGTTGAAGCCCGTCAAAGCCCAATTCGTCGTTTCACCTTTGGAAGTTCTTGATTCATCCTTGGTTGCCTTCCTCTTCTTTGGCCTCTTCCTCCATTCAAGTTCATTATTTATTTTAGATTTTTGTTTAATGAATTTATTAAGATTTAGTGTTTGAAGTTCAAGTTCATAATTGTCCTCATCACTTAAGTCATCGCTCAAGTGGTATTCATTTATTCGGGGTTCCAAATCCTTCCTATTCTTTGGAAGGTGGTTCAAGTGTTCATTGTGTTCATCATGTGCATTGTGCACCATTTCATATGTCATCAATGAGCCGATAAGTTCTTCAAGTGGAAAAATATTTAAATCTTTTGTTTCATGTATTGCCGTTACTTTTAATTCCCAAGCTTTAGAAAGTGATCGTAAAACTTTACTAACAAGTTCAAAATTCGAGAAACATTTGCCAAGAGTTTGTAAACCATTGACGACATCCGTAAAATGGGTGTACATGTCAACAATGGTTTGGCTCGGCTTCAATCGAAAAAGCTCGAAATCATGCATTAAAATGTTGATTTTTGAATCTTTAACTCTAGAAGTGCCTTCGTGTGTGATTTCAAGAGTGTGCCATATGTCGAAAGCCGTTTCGCACAAAGAAACCCAATTGAACTCATTTTTGTCCAAAGCGCAAAATAAGGCATTCATAGCCTTTGTGTTTAAAGAAAAATACTTCTTCTCCAAATCCGACCATTCGTTCATCGGTTTAGAGGGAAGTTGAAAACCATTTTCAATAATATTCCATATATCCAAATTCATAGAAATCAAGAAAACTCTCATTCGAGTTTTCCAATAAGTGTAGTCCAATCCGTTAAACAATGGTCGACGAACAACCGAAAAGCCCTCTTGAAAGCCATGAAGAGCCATTTCTCTCGGGTGTAAATCCGAAATGAGAAATACCGGGCTCTGATACCAATTGTTAGGATCGGAGCGGCACTAAGAGGGGGGGGGGGGTGAATTAGTGCAGCGAATTAAAACTTCGGTTTTGGAAAAATCTTTCATACGATAAAAAATAAAACTTGAAAAGCTAAATAACTTAGAAGCGTATGGAAGCGTAGTGACTAAGTAATGTAGTTTGCAGTATGTAAATGGTAAGAATAAAATGCAAACTAGAGAAGACGGTAGTTTATAGTGGTTCGGTCAATCGTGACCTACATCCACTCCTCTGATTCCTCTTCCGTCGAGGCCACTGGCATCCACTAATGATCTTCCTTTACTAGGTGAAGATCAACCTCCTTCTTACACCCCTCTTACAACCTCTTACAAGTGGTTCACCCTTTTACAAAGATTTCAATGAAAAGAAAGGAGGTGACCACTCAAGCTATTGAAAACAAGACTTTTCCTAAAGCTTTTCTCAACTTCTAGCTTCTCAAAAGGTTGTATTCTCTGCTAAGAAATGAGGGATATTTATAGGCCCCAAGAGGATTCAAATTTGGGCTCCAAAATTTGAATTCTCTTTGGTTTCCGTGGCCAACGGTGCCACCGCCTGTCAGTGTCTGACATTGACAGTGGACTAGCGGTGCCACCGCCAAGGTCTCGGGTGCTGGGCGGTGCCACTGCCCAGTCTAGGTGGTGCCACCGCCTAGGCCAATTCAGCTCATTGGTTGGGCTCCAAACATGACCCAAACTAGTCCGAACTCGGGCCCAATTGGCCCCTACTTGGGTTATAGGATTAACACCTAATTCTAACCCTAATTAATATGCTAACTACAAATTTAAAGACATTTTCTAAGCTATTACAAAGTCCGTAAGTCAAGACTTCTTCTAGCGAGCTTCCGGCGAACTTGCGACGGTCTTCCGATAAACTCTCAGAAACCATTCTACGGACTCCCGGCTGTTGAATCTTGGATTTTGATGATATAATCAATTGGTGGGTTAATTGATCTAATCCATATTATTGAGTTAAGTGCGCAGGATTAACTACGATAACCAGAAAACATAAAGCAAGGATACCGGAGTCGAGCTCGATGGACGTTTAAGAGACCGAAGAATCATCGGAGATGCTGCCGGAACCATCCGAGAAGAAATCGGGAACGTGTCGGAAGTTCGCCGAAGAAATCGTCGGAGGCTCGCGGAGATCACCGAGAAGGCTCGGCTACTCGTTAAAAGTCATCACAAAGATTGGGAGCTTGCAGGGAGTCCGTCGGAAGAAGTTCGTCGGAAAGCTCGCTGGAACAAGACTCGACGTTCGCGGTTGAAAATTTGCTTAGGATGTGTTTTGGTTATGTAGTCCACTTGTAATTAGGATTAGGATTAAGAGATAATCCTATATCCTGGTTAGGGGCCAACTGGGCCCAAAGTCAGAGTTGGTTTAGGCTAAAAATTAAGCTAAACCAGCGAACTAGAGAGCCAAGATTGAAGCCCAACTAGTGGCTGAAAACACTGTAGTTGGGCTGAAAATACTGTAGGCGGTGGCACCGCCCAGCACCCGAGTGCTGGGCGGTGACACCTCCTTCGCTGGGCGGTTGCACCGTCCAGTACCCGAGTGCTGGGCGGTGGCACCGCCTGGCTGGGCGGTGGAACCTCCAGCACCGGGAACCCTAAAAGAATTCAAATTTTGAAACCCAAAATTTGAATCCTCTTGAGGCCTATAAATACCCCTCAAATCTCAACTGAGGTAACAACTTTTGAGAAGCATTTTGATTGAGAAAAAAGTCTTAGAAAGTCTTAGCAAGTCTTGTTTTCAATTTGCTAGAGAGTTCTCCTCCTTCTTTCTTATTGAAAATTTGTAAGAGGTTGAGCTGCTTGTAAAAGGTTGTAAGAGGGGTGTTTACCCTTCCATTTCAAGAGACTTGCTAGTGGAAGTTGGGAGCCTCATCGAAGAGGGGCCTCGCAAGTGGAGTAGGTCATTTGACCGAACCACTCTAAAAATCGGCGTAATCTCTGGTTTGCTTTTTATTGTTGTCATTTACATTACTGCAAATCTTCTTACTGCTTTAGTTTGTATTACTCTTGCTGCGCAACTTTAAGAATACGCCTTCAAGTTAAATTTCTCAAGTTTCGTTCTTAACGTACGAAAGATTTTGATTAAAATCGAAGTTTTAATCCGCTGCACTAATTCACCCCCCCCCCTCTTAGTGCCGCTCCGATCCTAACAAGTGGTATCAGAGCAAGGTTATCTCTCATATTTGGTTTAATACCCAAGAGAGATGGCTTACTCCGGCATGCAAGAGGGCTATTCTATTGCACGACCACCTTTGTTTAATGGGTCGGATTACACATATTGGAAGACTCGCATGAGAATCTTCCTCATTTCTATGGACTTTGAGCTTTGGTCTATTGTCGAGAATGGATTTCAAAAATCTTCTCTTCCGATGAGCGAATGGAATGAATCGGAGAAGAAGGTTTTTGCTTTAAATGCAAAGGCTATGAATGCCTTGTTTTGTGCACTAGACAAAAACGAATTTAATCGTGTTTCAATGTGTGATTCGGCTTTTGATATTTGGAGAACTCTAGAGGTCACTCATGAAGGCACTAGCCGAGTGAAAGAGTCCAAAATCAATATTCTTGTGCATTCTTACGAACTTTTCCGGATGAAACCAAGTGAGTCCATCGGAGACATGTACACCCGGTTCATGGATGTCATCAATGGACTCAAAGCTCTTGGTAAAGATTTTACTAACTTTGAACTAGTAACTAAAATCTTAAGATCCCTCCCTAAAAGTTGGGATCCAAAAGTTACGGCCATTCAAGAGGCCAAAGACCTTAAAGCATTCCCTCTTGAAGAACTCATTGGGTCTCTAATGACCTACGAAATGACATGTCAAGCTCATGACGAGCTCGAGAACCCCCTTCCAAAGAACAGGAAGGATATGGCACTCAAATCACAAGAAGACCACTTGAAAGGAACATCAAGTGATGAGGACAGTGACAATGACATTGCACTTTTGACTCAAAAGTTTAAAAAATATTTAAGAAAGAACAGATTTAAAAATAATACAAAAAATAAATTTGAACAAAAGAAAGACCAAGTGATTTGCTATGAATGCAAAAAACCGGGACACTACAAGAACGATTGTCCTCAAGCCAAAAAGAGGACATCAAAGAAGAAGGCGTTCAAGGCAACGTGGGATGATTCAAGTGCATCCGAAGAAGAGGAGTCCAACACCGAGCAAGTTGCTCATTACGCGCTAATGGCGTTAGGAGAAGAGGTATGTGATTTATTTAATGAAGATTTATCTTTTGAAGAACTGTCTATCGCTTTTCATGAATTATTTGATGAATGTAGAACTGTTAGCAAGAAGTTAAGTATCTTAAAGAAAGAGCATGCTTTGCTACAAGATAAGTTTGATAGTCTTCAAACTCCTCCATGCTCTAAGTGTGAGCACTTAGAAGCAATAAAAAATGAAAATATGCTTCTTAAGGAAACCTTAAACAAGTTTAAGGTTGGTAGCAAAGGATTAGATATGATCCTTGCAAACAAGGGTCACATCGCAAATAGAAATGGAATTGGATTTGTAAAAGGATTACATCAAAATCCCACCACTTTCGTAAAAGGACCTACATTACATGTTTCCTCTTATGTGAAATGCAACTTTTGTTGCAAATCCGGACATATTGCCTACAAATGCCCATTTAGGAAAATTAGTTCACAAAAATTAATATGGGTTCCTAAAGGAACTATAAAGAATTCAATCATAAATAACAAAGTTAGTGGGTCAATTTTTGAGGCACCCAAAATCAAATGGGTACCTAAAAATCATCCTCTTTTGTAGACAAACCCACAAGCTAGGAGCAAGAGATGGTATCTCGATAGTGGATGCTCAAGACATATGACTGGAGATCCATCTCATTTCTCTATGCTCACTAGCAAAGAAGAAGGGTACGTTACCTTCGGAGACAACAACAAGGGCAAAATCATTGGCAAGGGAACTATTGGTAACAAATTTAATTTTTCCATTGATGATGTCTTACTAGTTGATGGATTGAAATATAATCTCTTGAGTATTAGTCAACTATGCGATAAAGGTTACATCGTTAGATTTGAATCAAATATGTGCATTATTGAAAAACCAAATCATAACATGACTATGATTTCTTTAAAACAAAATAATGTCTATACCATCAATCTTGATGAACTAAGTAATGAAATGTGCTTCTCCGCCGTAAATGATGATGCTTGGCTTTGGCATAGGAGATTAGGCCATGCAAGCATGAAAACAATATCTAAGATCTCATCTCAAGAATTAGTACGAGGAATTCCAAATATAAAGTTTATTAAGGACAAAGTATGCGATGCATGTCAACTAGGCAAACAAATAAAAACAAGCTTCAAACCAAAAAATCAAATTAGCACTACTAGACCATTACAATTGATCCATTTGGACTTATTTGGACCAATTGATACAACAAGTCTAGGTGGAAGCAAATATGCCTTTGTGATTGTGGATGACTACTCTAGATACACTTGGACCTATTTCTTAGCTCACAAAAGTGATTGCTTCAAGTGTTTCTCTAAATTTTGTAAACTCACTCAAAATGAAAAAGGCTTCATGATTTCATCAATTCGGAGTGATCACGGTGGTGAATTCCAAAACCGTGACTTTCAAAATTTTTGCGAAAGTAATGGGTACAATCACAACTTCTCAACTCCAAGAAATCCTCAACAAAATGGAGTAGTTGAAAGGAAAAATAGAAACCTACAAGAAATGGCAAGAACTATGTTGAATGAACATAGTTTACCTAAGTACTTTTGGGCCGAAGCCGTAAATACGGCTTGCTACATCATGAATAGAGTCCTAATAAGACCATCCTTATCCAAAACTCCCTATGAATTATGGAATAACAAAAAACCAAACATCTCCTATTTTAAAGTTTTTGGTTGTAAATGCTTTATTTTAAATGAAAGGGATGCTTTAGGAAAATTTGATGCTAAATCCGATGAAGGCATCTTTCTTGGTTACTCTTCCGTTTCTAAAGCTTTTCGGGTTTTTAATAAAAGAACTTTAGTAATTGAAGAGTCTATTCATGTAGTTTTTAATGAAATTTCCGATTTAAAGAAAAATGATTTTGATGATGATCTTGGTTTTGATAATTTGAATTTAAATGAACCCTCTCCTCAAAATAGCCTTTTGAATGCATCTTCTTCCGAAATTTCTTTACCAAAAGAATGGAAGTATGTAGATGCTCATCCAAAAGAGCAAATTATAGGAGATACATCAAAAGGGGTTCAAACTCGTTCTTCTTTCAAAAATTTCTGTGCTAACGCCGCTTTCCTTTCTCAAATTGAACCTAAATGCATTGACGAAGCCTTAAAAGATGATTTTTGGATCATTTCAATGCAAGAAGAATTGAACCAATTTGAGAGGAATGAGGTATGGAAGCTTGTTCCTAGACCAAGTGACCACTTAGTCATAGGTACTAAGTGGGTCTTTAGAAACAAGCAAGACGAAAATGGTATCGTGGTTAGAAACAAGGCTAGATTAGTGGCCAAAGGTTTCAACCAAGAAGAAGGTATCGATTACGATGAAACCTTCGCTCCCATGGCTCGATTAGAAGCCATAAGGATGCTCCTTGCCTATGCTAGTAGTAATAATTTTAAACTATTTCAAATGGATGTTAAAAGTGCTTTCTTGAATGGTTTTATTTCCGAAGAAGTATTTGTCGAACAACCTCCCGGATTTGAAAATTCTCTTCTTCCTAATCATGTATTCAAATTGACTAAAGCTCTCTATGGCTTAAAACAAGCTCCTAGAGCTTGGTATGAAAGGCTTAGTTCCTTTCTTATTTTAAATAATTTTACCAAAGGCAAGGTTGATACTACATTGTTTATTAAACATTTTGAAAATAATTTTCTTATTGTGCAAATTTATGTTGACGATATTGTGTTTGGCTCTTCGGATGAATCACTATGTGAATCATTTGCCAAATGTATGAGTCTTGAATTTGAAATGAGTTTAATGGGTGAATTAACTTTCTTTTTGGGATTACAAATCAAACAACTTAGTGATGGTATATTTCTTAACCAATCGAAATATACATTAGAATTGTTAAAACGATTTAACATGGATAATTCAAAAGCAATAAACACCCCTATGAGTACTACGACTAAGTTAGATATGGATGAAAATGGTGAAAGTTTCGATCAAAAAACATATAGGGGAATGATAGGTAGTCTACTCTACCTCACTGCGACTAGACCGGATATTATGTTTAGTGTAGGACTTTGCGCTAGGTTTCAATCTAATCCTAAATTATCTCATCTTAAGAGTGTTAAAAGAATATTTAGGTATCTTAAAGGAACTCCAAATTTAGGATTGTGGTATCCAAAATCTGAAAAATTTGATCTAATAGCTTATGCAGATGCCGATTTTGGCGGATGCAGGATAGATAGAAAAAGTACATCCGGAACATGCCAATTTTTAGGACATGCACTTGTTTCTTGGACTTCCAAGAAACAAAATTCAGTTGCACTATCTACGGCGGAAGCCGAATACATTGCTGCAAGTGCATGTTGTGCACAAGTAATTTGGATGAAAAATACATTAGAAGACTATGGAATTCACCTTGAAAATATTCCCATAAAATGCGATAATACTAGTGCCATATGCCTTACTAAAAATCCAATTCAGCATTCTAGAACTAAGCACATCGACGTTAGGCATCATTTCATACGCGATCATGTCCTTAACAATAATGTTGTTCTAGAATTCATTGACACAAAGCATCAATTAGCAGATATATTCACAAAAGCCTTGAATGAAGACCAATTTGAATTCATTAGAAGGGAATTAGGTATGTTAAATTGTCCCTAAACAATAAACTTGTTTGATTGGATTTTCCGTAAAGTTTTTCATCTTCTTTCCATCTCTCATTCTCCTTCAAATTCCATATGACATGTTGTGAAATCTCGAAATCGACTTTGATGACTTGATTATGAATTTCAAGTTAGCGATTTGATTTAAATAAGTTTTATCTAAATCATAATCTTGATCTTGCAAAATTGGAATCACAAATAATATCTCTTGGCATTCATGAATTGATACTTACAAATATGAAAGTATTGGCATTCATGACTTGAATTTGATTGAAACATTGTATGCTTAAATTCATCATTCTCCTATGTTTCAAAAATTCTTTAAATGCCTTATGTGATGATTAAAAAGTAATGTTGAGATTTTCATGAATTTGACGATTTGAATGAGTTTGTATTCGAATTATGATCTTGACTTCGTGAAATTACTACTTGAATTTTTTATCCCAATCTCTCTCTTATACATCTACAATTTCTATTATTCATAGAAAGAAGAGATTAGATAATATGAATGCATGCTGAATTTTCCTCTAAAATGAACTCTGCGTAAATATTTTTGCATACTTAATTTTCAATGATAAAATCGTTGTATGACAAAATTTGTGCTTCAAGTCTCATTTTCCTTTTTGTTGATGACAAAGGGGGAGAAGTGATGACTTATATGACATGACTAATATGAATTACAAAAACTTGTGTGATATAAATGTCTTATATGACTTGCAAATCCTTGAAAATATCACAAGATTGATATCATGAAATTTATATTGAAAATCTTTATCTTCTGTGTGATATGAATGTCTTATATGACTTGCAAATCCTTGAAAATATCACAAGATTGATATCATGAAATTTATATTGAAAATCTTTATCTTCTGTCGTAGCAAAATTCGTCCCGTATCATTTAACTTATAATTTTCATCGAAGTTTCGTACTTACTATTGTTTAATGAGGATAACGATAAAGTTCTACGATTAGAACTTATCGGGTTATGCTTGAATCCAATGGGATGGAATTCAAGTATTTTTTTATCTTCTCATAATATGGCATATAGATAGGGGGAGTTATGTTTAACTCCGTCATCAATTGATTGTCATCATCAAAAAGGGGGAGATTGTTGAATCTTGGATTTTGATGATATAATCAATTGGTGGGTTAATTGATCTAATCCATATTATTGAGTTAAGTGCGCAGGATTAACTACGATAACCAGAAAACATAAAGCAAGGATACCGGAGTCGAGCTCGATGGACGTTTAAGAGACCGAAGAATCATCGGAGATGCTGCCGGAACCATCCGAGAAGAAATCGGGAACGTGTCGGAAGTTCGCCGAAGAAATCGTCGGAGGCTCGCGGAGATCACCGAGAAGGCTCGGCTACTCGTTAAAAGTCATCACAAAGATTGGGAGCTTGCAGGGAGTCCGTCGGAAGAAGTTCGTCGGAAAGCTCGCCGGAACAAGACTCGACGTTCGCGGTTGAAAATTTGCTTAGGATGTGTTTTGGTTATGTAGTCCACTTGTAATTAGGATTAGGATTAAGAGATAATCCTATATCCTGGTTAGGGGCCAACTGGGCCCAAAGTCAGAGTTGGTTTAGGCTAAAAATTAAGCTAAACCAGCGAACTAGAGAGCCAAGATTGAAGCCCAACTAGTGGCTGAAAACACTGTAGTTGGGCTGAAAATACTGTAGGCGGTGGCACCGCCTAGTTGGGCGGTGGAACCGCCCAGCACCCGAGTTCTGGGCGGTGACACCTCCTTGGCTGGGCGGTTGCACCGTCCAGTACCCGAGTGCTGGGCGGTGGCACCGCCTGGCTAGGCGGTGGAACCTCCAGCACCGGGAACCCTAAAAGAATTCAAATTTTGAAACCCAAAATTTGAATCCTCTTGAGGCCTATAAATACCCCTCAAATCTCAACTGAGGTAACAACTTTTGAGAAGCATTTTGATTGAGAAAAAAGTCTTAGAAAGTCTTAGCAAGTCTTGTTTTCAATTTGCTAGAGAGTTCTCCTCCTTCTTTCTTATTGAAAATTTGTAAGAGGTTGAGCTGCTTGTAAAAGGTTGTAAGAGGGGTGTTTACCCTTCCATTTCAAGAGACTTGCTAGTGGAAGGTGGGAGCCTCATCGAAGAGGGGCCTCGCAAGTGGAGTAGGTCATTTGACCGAACCACTCTAAAAATCGGCGTAATCTCTGGTTTGCTTTTTATTGTTGTCATTTACATTACTGCAAATCTTCTTACTGCTTTAGTTTGTATTACTCTTGCTGTGCAACTTTAAGAATACGCCTTCAAGTTAAATTTCTCAAGTTTCGTTCTTAACGTACGAAAGATTTTGATTAAAATCGAAGTTTTAATCCGCTGCACTAATTCACCCCCCCCCCTCTTAGTGCCGCTCCGATCCTAACACCGGCAAGCTCCTAGACTTCATGATTTGATCTTGGCGAGTTCCAACGAGCTTCTTCGGCCAGCTCCGATCTTTCTCGGCGAGCTCCGCGAACTTCCAACGAACCTTCCAGTGAGCTTCCGAAAAATCCTTTGGTAAGCTCCCTACTTATTCTTGGCTAGTTCCGGAAGCATTCCCAACGAACCTTTGGACTTCCGTCGAACTCTCGAACTCGCAACGAATCTTTCGTGCTTGACTCCGACACTTTGTTTTGCTTTATGTCTTCATCGTTATCGTAGTTAATCCTACGCACACAAGCAAAAACTCTACTCCGATCTAGACAATTATTACAATGCAAATTGACATTCTGTTGCCCGGCACGTCATTGGTTGGCGCTTCGTCCGATTCTTCAGCGTATTGTCCTCTCTTGCGGCTTGTTGCCCAATCGACGGTTGACCTCTGCAACCCCGATATCCTTGGCGCAATTCCGCTCTCTTTGGCCCGATGCCCGACGTCCGAAGCCTTCTGCCGTCCAATACCCTGATGTGATCTCCTCCGGCACAACGTCAATTCCTCCTGCGTCAATTGTCTAATCCTGATCGAGTAGACCTGCATCGCTCAAAATGAAGTTTAAATTATAAACACATATCAAGTGGTTTTATCATCAAAATATGAGATTCAACAAAATTAACTTGGTGATGAGATATACAATTCATGAAAATAAATTTTAAGTTGTGAATATCAAGAGACAAATTATGATTCCTTTAGATAGCAAAAAGAAGAATCATATTAAACAATCTTGATTCATAAGAGTCTCAAGCTATTATTATCTAAGAATCAAGATCATGATGTAGACAAAACTTCCCCTTTTTTTTATAAAATGCAAAAAGAATCATAGGAGAAACAAATAAAATATCTCGATTCATATATAAGAAATCACAAGTTGTTAAGATCATGATTTATATATTTAAAAAAATCTTAATATATAATTCAAAAAATCATGATTCATAAAAAAAATCTCCTCTTTAGTAAACAACAAGAAGAAACGAGAACTTGGTTAATGCATAAGAAATATTGAGTCATCAAGTGAAGGAATCATGATTTATGTGATAAAAAGATTATCGATGCATGCATTTGAGTAAATATTTTTTTAAACTATCATTACTTTAACTCATCATACATAATTTTAAAATGTAAAACTATCAAGTATGATGCAAATATTTATTTTCAAAACATTCATCATTATTTTCAACTCATTCAATTTGTCAAATCATCAAAATCACTTTCAAGGGATTGTAAATGACATAAATAGATTTATTAATTTTTTATTAAAAACTTGATAAGATTTTAGGGATAAAGACATTTTCAAGAATAATGCATTCTCCCTTATTTATAAGTTTTGATTTATGTGATATATTTTATACAAACATGCCTTTTTCTTTTATTCCAAATAGAAACATACATCATCGTTTAAAACCAAAACCAAGATTTTACAAGCATCATCAAGATCAATTATATAACACATAATTCCAAAACATAAGATTTCAAATAATCATTGCATCATCATCAATCATGACTTCATTGAATATAAAGTATCTTCAATTAAAATCATTTTGTAATCGATAGTTCTAATTCTAATGAACTTTCCTTTATTGTTTTAGCTAGAGAGCTTTATGAGTTATTTTGGATCTCCGGTCACAAGCCTTGAGCATCCACTATCAAAATATTATTTTTACTCCTAGCTTGTGATTATAGACATTTCTACAAAAAGGAGGGTTTTCTTTTAGATACCCATTTTATCTTGGGTTCCTCATAAATAGATTTACCTAACTTTTCATCTTGCATAGAGTTCTTTGCAGTTCCTTTAGGAACCCAAATCAATTTATATGGACTATATATCTTAAACAGACATTTATAAGTAACATGTCCAAGTTTGCAATAAAAGTTACATTTGATGGGGGGTGATACATGCAAGATAAGACCTTTAACGAAGGCGGTTGGATTTTGGTCCGATTTTACCTCTTCTATAAGCATAACCCTTATTGGCAAAGATCATGTTCAAGGACTTGTTACCAACCTTAAACTTTCTAGAGTTTTTTTTAGTAGCAAGTTTTCCTTTTCAAGTATCTCTAAGTGTTCACACTTAGTGCATGGAGGCAACGAAGGATTATCATGCTTAAGTTTTTTAAATTCATTATTTAAAAGGGTATGCTCCTTTTTCAAATAATTAAACTTTTTGCTCATTATTCTACATTCATCGAACAAATCATGAAAAGCACTTAAAAGCTCATTGAAAGATAAATTTATATCTAATGAACTACTTATCTCATCTCCGATAGCCATTAGTACGTAGTTAGCGATTTCCTTGTTGCTTTGTTCTTCGTCTTCGGAATCGCTCGAGTCATCCCACGTTGCTTTGAGCACCTTCTTCTTATTTGGTTGTTTCTTTTTCATTTGGGGACATTCACTTTTGAAATGTCCCGGCTTCTTGCATTCATAGCATATAACTTGTTCTTTTTTAGGTTCAATTTTGGTTTTAGTGTTATTTTTATATTTATTTTTTTTTATAAATTTTTGAACTTTCTTGTCAAGAGTCTCAAGTCATCATCATAGTCCTCGTCACTTGAACTTCCTTTCAAGTGGTCTTCATGAGTTCTTAGTGCTATATCCTTTCTGTTCTTTGGAAGATTCTTCTCATGCTCTTCATGAGCATTGTAGCTTATCTTATAGGTCATTAATGACTTGATAAGTTCTTCGATAAGAAAATTATTTTAATGCTTGGCCTCTTGAATAGCTGTTACTTTAGGGTCCCAACTCTTTGGAAAGGATCTCAATATTTTATTAATGAGTTCAAAGTTAGAAAAACTTTTACCAAGCGCTTTTAAACCATTGACGATATTCGTAAACCAGGTGTACATATCTCCAATGGTCTCACTTGGTTTCATCTGAAATAATTCATAAGTATGGACTAAAAGATTTATTTTGGACTCCTTTACTCTACTAGTGCTTTCGTGAGTGATTTCGAGTGTATGCCAAATATCGAAAGTCGTTTCACAAATAGACACTCGATTGAACTTATTTTTATCTAAAGTGCAAAACAAGGCATTCATAGCCTTGACATTTGAAGAGAAAGTTTTCTTCTCTAACTCATTCCAATCATTCATTGGAAGAAAAGACTTTTGAAAGTCATTTTTCACAATGTTCCATAACTCAAAATCCATAGAAATTAAAAAGAATCTCATTCTAGTTTTCCAATAGGTGTAATCCGACCCATTGAACATGGGTGGATGTATGATTGAATGACCCTTTTGGTTACCGGCAAATGCTATATCTCTTGGGTTTTAAACCAAAATGAGAGTGACCTTACTCTAATACCAATTGTTAGGATCAAGAATGATACTAAGAGGGGGGGGAGGGGGGTAAATTAGTGTAGCAGATAAAAATGATCAATTTAAGTGATTTTGAAAACTTCGTACGATAAAAAAGCCCTTAGTTCAACGAGAACTGTTTTGAAAAGTCATTTGGCTATTGTAAGTGAGTAGAGAAGAGGTGATTGGATAATTTTTCATGAAGTAAAATAGAATGCAACACAAGTAAAGAAAAATAAGTAGTAAGGAAAGAACACATCAGAATTTATAGTGGTTCGGTCATTGTGAGCTACATCCACTTGTGCTAACTACGGGCCCAGTTGGCCCTTAATAAGGTTAATGTGATTACCTCCCAAACCTAATTATATGCTAACTATGATTTTTAAGGCATACACTAAATAAAACAAGCCCGATAAGTCTAGGTTTCTTCCGGCGATCTTCCGATAGACTTCCAACGATCTCTCAGCAATCTTCTAGTGGACTTCCGACAAGCTTTTGGACTTCACGATGACCTTCTTGGTGAGTTCCAATGAGCTTCTTCCCAATCAATTCCAGCAGCATTTCTGACGAACCTCCGGACTTCTGACGAACTCTTGAACTCCCAACGAAATCTTGATCTTGAGTTCGGTACTTCGTTTTGCTTTATATCTTGATCGCTATCGTAGTTAATCTTACATACTTTTCTCAACATATAGATTAGATCAAATAATTTACTAATTGATTATATCATCAAAATCTGATATTCAACACCTTCATCATGGATAGAGGGGTCTACCATTACAAAATCATGCCCTACGGCTTGAAGAATACTAGGGCCACATATCAGAGGATGGTAAATTAGATATTCAAATATCAAACTGGGAGGAACATGGAAGTATATATGGATGACATGATCGTGAAAAACAAAGTTGCTAGCACCCTCCTAGAAGACCTTGCCGAGACATTCTGAATGCTTAAAAGGTTCAGAATGTGTCTCAACCCTACTAAGTGTGCCTTCAGAGTTAGCTCGGGTAAGTTTCTCGGCTTCATCATCCATCAGAGGGACATAGACATGAATCCCAAAAAGATCCAGGCGATAACTGAGATGTAGTCCCCACAATCGATTAAGGAAGTCCAACGACTCGCTAGGAGATTATCCACCCTCGATCGATTCCTATCCCAATCAGGAGACAAATGCCTTCCCTTCTTCCATGCCCTGAAGTATGCCAAAGACTTCCGATGGACTTTGGAATGTAAAGAAGCCTTCAAGAAGCTAAAGGCGTACCTCACTAAGTTACCACAACTCACCTTAGCCATCTCGGGTGAGCCACTCAGCCTCTACCTAGCCACCTCTAAATGCATGGTTAGTTCAATTCTTGTTTGAGAAGACACGAGTTTTAGGATCATAAAGGCACTAGGGGGGGTGGGGGGGGTGAGTTAGTGCTTTCGAAATAGAGAAATGATTCAAAAATTCATTCGATGAAATTGGTATCAGAAATATATTTAACTTAGAAAATGAGTAAGTGTAGTAAGCAATTAAATCAGTAAGCAACAGCAACGAAGAGCATAAAAGGAAATGCACACCAAATTTATAGTGGTTGTTATGGAATCTCATATTTTTTATGATGAAACCAATTGATAATTATGTTTATGTTTTAATCTGTATTTTGAGTGACGCAGGATGCTTCGATCAGGATGAGACAATTAAAGCAGAAAAAATCATGTTAGGCCGGAGGAACATGTTAGAAGATTGGATGTTGGGCCAGTGGATCGGTCGACGTATCGATAGAAGGCTTCGGGCCGTGGACTCGGGGATCAGGCCAAGAAGAGCAGGTATTGTGCTAAGGATATCGGAGTTGCAGAGTCAACTAGCCAATTGGGTAATAGGCCGTAGGAGAAGACGATGCGCCGAAGAATCGGACGAAGCGTTAAGGGACCAATGATATGCCTGACAACTTGATTAATGCTCAGTATTAATTGTCTAGATCGAAGTTTGTTTTACATGTGCAGGATTAACTATGATAGAAGTAAAACATGCAGCAGGAGTTGCACCGGAGTCAAGACCATGATTACATTAGGGGTTCGAGAGTTCGACGGAAGTCCGGACGATCGTCGGAGGTTCTACGGGAACAAATCTAAGAAGTCCAGGAGCTTTCCAAAGAAGCTCGTTGGAACTCGCCAAGTGGATCGTCACAAGTCTAGGAGTTTGCTAGAAATTCGCCGGAGCATCGCCGACGGTTCGTTGGATGTTCGCCGGAAGTTCGCCGGAAACTCGCCGGAAGAAGCGATTGACACAACAGAGCAAGTTGCAGTAAATGTCTTAAGAAATATCGTAGTTAGCATGTAGATTAAGTTAGGAATGGGAGGTGATCCAATTAACTTAATCTGGGGGCAATTGAGCCCTTAACAAACCTAAATTGGGCCGAATGGATCAGCCCATTCGGACCCAAATTTCCTGGTCGGCGGTGGAACTGCTTGGGTCGGCGGTGGCACCGCCCAGGAGCTTAGTCTCCCAGGAAAACTAGGTGGTGGAACCGCCCCAATCAGGCGGTGGCACCGCCTGGGCTCAGTCTCTAAGCAAGACTGGGTGGTGAAACCGCCCTAGTCAAGCAATGGCACCGCCAAAGCTCGGCCTCCGAGCTCTACCAAGCGATCGTACCGTCCAGTTTGGCAATCGTACCGCTAGGACCCCAGAAATCTGGGAGATAATATTTTTGAGCTCCAAATTCAAACCAGTTTGGGGCCTATATATACCCTACCCTTTCGTGCATGAAAGGGCACCGAAAATTCAATCTTACTCTGTGATTTTTAGAGCTCAAAAGTGTTGTAAAGGCTAGAAGTTCAACTCCCTCTTTTCTTCTAAGTTTTGATCTTTTAAGAGAGGAGAGAAAATTCTGTAAGGTTTATCTCCTAAGCCCTTCAAAATGAGTGAAACTATAAAAGGGTGGTTGGCCTTCGCCTATTGAAGGAAGGCCTCTAGTGGACGTTGGTGACCTCATCGGAGGAGGAAGCCAAAAGTGGATGTAGGTCAAGATTGACCGAACTACTCTAAATCTCGATTTGTATTTACTTTCTGTTTTCTATCTTTACTGCAAACCTCCATATGCATTACTTCCTTATTACTTTTGCTGCACTCCTTTACGAACTCACTTTCAAGTTAAGTATCTGAAAACGGTTTTACGTCGGAAACTATTTCATCATACAAACGTAGTTTTAATCCTCGTAAGTTTTTCGCTCCACTAATTCACCCCTCCCCCCCCCCCCCCCCCCCCTAGTGCTCTTGATCCTAACAATTGGTATTAGAGCCTTATTATTTCTCACTTGGATTAACACCCAAGAGAAATGGCTCTTTTCGGCAACCAAGAGGGTCACTCTCTCATTCGTCCTCCCTTCTTCATTGGGACGGACTACACTTATTGGAAAACTCGAATGAGAGTTTTCTTACTTTCATTAAATCTTGATTTATGGCATATAGTCGAAAATGGATTTGAAATATCTTCTCTTCCAATGAACCATTGGAATGATTTGGAGAAGAAGACGTTTTCTCTAAATGCAAAGGCTATGAATGCCTTGTTTTGCACCTTAGATAAAAATGAATTCAATCGGGTTTCTTTGTGCGAAACGGCTTTCGACATATGGCACACTCTTGAAATCACACATGAAGGCACTTCTAGAGTTAGAGATTCGAAAATCAACTTTTTAATGCATGATTTCGAGCTTTTTCGAATGAAGCCGAGCGAAACCATTATTGACATGTACACCCGTTTTACGAATGTCGTCAATGGTTTAAAAGCTCTTGGCAAATGTTTCTCAAATTTTGAACTTGTTTGTAAAGTTTTACGATCACTTTCTAAAGCTTGGGAATCAAAAGTAACGGCAATATAAGAAACAAAAGATTTAAATATTTTTTCACTTGAAGAACTTATCGGTTCATTGATGACATATGAAATGATGCGCAATGCACATGATGAACATAATGAACAAAACAACCTTCCAGAGAATAGGAAGGATTTAGGACATAGAACATTTGAAGACCACTCGAGTATAAGCTCAAGTGATGGTGAACAAAAACTACTGATGGTGAACAAAAACTACTCACTAAGAAATTTAAAAAATTAAAGAAACAAAAATTTAAGAATAAAAAGAACGGAACTACTTGCTTTGAACGCAAGAAGAAGAACACAAAGTGGGATGAATCGAGCTCCTCCAAAGACGAGGAGAAAATCAAGAATGGTGAGGTGCCAAACTACGCCTTAACAACATTCAATGATGAGGTAATCAAAATGCCTTTAATTTATTTAGAAATTACATGATATTTTTCATGATGCATTTTTCTTTTTTATTTAGTTTAGAATTAATTTTCTTGAAAATTACATATTTAAAAATAAAAATACAAAAATTATGATCATGCTAGTAATTTTGAAAATGATAATGAAAATTATATGTTTAATGAAAATGCAAAAATAAAATTAGATCATGCTTACCTTTCTAATGATTTTTTAAAAAATCATGAAAATTGCATGTCTTATGAAAATACAACAAAATGCAATGATAATCCTATGTAGGTTTTTAAAAAATTTCTTCTTGATGATTTCCAATTTTGATTGAAAAATGATTAAAAATACCTTATGAAATCATGCTACATATGGTTAAGAAGTAATAATGTGTATCATTGTTATTTCTCGATTTTGATTAAATGAAATCATGTTTGATTTGAAGAAATGCATAATGATATAATATTAAATATTTTGATACCATGATTGACAATTTTATGCATGAGATTTTAAGTTATACATGATGATAAGTATGTATTATTTTCATGAGTGTATTTGAAAAACATATGACAAAAATATGTCCGAATGCATAAACTTATTAAAATCATTTTGCGGATGTTCTTAATTCATTCACTTAATTGCTATGATGAGAACTTTACACTATTACATGCCTTACTAATATGTTGCAAATTATATGTTTTGGATACAAAAATTTTCATGATCATGAGCATGTTTTATCTTCATGATTGTGTTTGAAAATCTATATCAAAACCATGTCCGAATGCATGAAAGTGTTAAATTTCATATTCGGATTTTCTTGATCCTAACAATTTATTTTTTAAAATCTATTGATCTTGATGGTTTTATGACGAAATTTATTTTTCAATCCTAAACGTTGATGCATGTTTTTATTTAACATAAATGAAAAGACATGCTAACATGAAATCAATCACTTAAAATGAAATACTTAAAAAAAGAAAAATATATTATCAATGAAATCATGAATCTACTTATGTTATGAATTTTGTGAACCATAAAAATGATTTTGATGATTTGAATTTGAGATGAGTTTTATCAAAATCATGATCTTGATTTCTTGGAATAATATGAGATTTCCTTTGATGATTATTTCGATTATTTAAAAGGAGATTTGTCGAAATGATTCATGGAATTTTGGATTCATGACTTGATCTTTCATTTGTTTATGAGATGGTTAAAATCTTTGTACCTTTGAATTCTTCCCTTCTCCTTTCGATTTTTGAATTTATGTATGTTATATGTTGAAGATTTGAAACCATGTTTTGATATCATGCATACCCAAGAAATGTTGATTTGATAAATTGAATGAGTTGAAAATGAATGATGATTTTTCTCTTGAATATAACTTGTGATATTTTTTATATAAATCATCATATTGATTTCTCGATATTCGATACATGAAATTTTTCTATGAATCAAGATTCTTCATACTATGACTCTTCTTGATATTGTCCATGTGGTGGAATGATACACGCAATACTTATTTTTTATGATGATGTATGTGATGCATATAATGTGTATCATGAATGCTTTAAGTGATGAATGTTTGGTATCATGATCAACATGTTGATAAATGCTTAAAACTTTTAATGTTTGAGTATCATGGATGATATGCTCAATTGATTTATTTGTATCATGCATGAAAACTGAAATGTATGGTTTTGAAATGTACATGTTTTAATTTGAAAATATAATAATGCACAAATAAGATTGATACTTACCTTTGTCATAATTGATGTAAAGGGTCTTCCCTTCTTTTTGCCAATGACAAAGGGGGAGAAAGAGTTGCTAATGTGCTATCTTGAATTTATGTAAAGGGTCATCTCAAAGAGAACTTAGCTAGCTTCCATAAGTCAAGAAAATGTAAAAACTTGCTTATTTTCTTGCACATCTAAAGAGAAGATGCAAATGTAACACTTATCAAATTGTTTGCTTGCCTCATGTAAAACATTATCTCTTACTAGTTTGGCATTTTGCTAGCTTGCACTTTGTTAAGAAAGCAAAAATGACACTTCTCAAAAGAGAAGAAAGAGCTTGTTATCTTGAACATGACAAGCTTGCCTATCTTAAGAAATAAAAAAAGCAAAAGTGCTATCTTGTCTATCTCAAGAAGCAAAACTTGCAACTTGCATATTGCAATAGGAAGTAAGAATCATGAGCTTACACAAGAAAGCTATCTTGCATTTGCTTTCGAATTTTTTGCTAGCTTGTATGTAGTAAAACTTGCGTATCGTAAAAATTGCTAGCTTGTAGTCTAAAGAGAAGCAAACAGTTGCTATCTAAAGAAAAACAAACATGCTAAACTTGCACATCTTTAATTGCTAGATTGCATGATGATAAAATTTGATACTATGTTTTTCATGCAATAAGTTGAACTTATATTACAAACATATTAGAGTTGAAACTTCTCTTTTTTGTTGATGACAAAGGGGGAGAAGCATGATGTTATGCATAAGTTCATGATGACGTGTTGCAAGTATTCATGATGAATATTGCAATGACTTGAATTCAGTTTGAATTCAAGGTTCTATCAATATGGCATATTAATAGGGGAAGAATGTTTAAACTCCGGGAGTTAAGTTTAACTCCATCATCAATTGGTCATCATCATCAAAAAGGGGGAGATTGTTGAATCTCGTATTTGATGATGAAACCAATTGATAATTGTGTTTATGTTTTAATATGTGTTTTGAGTGACGTTGGATACTTCGATTAGGATGAGACAATTAAAGTAGAAAAAAATCATGTTGGGCCAGAGGAACATGTTAGAAGATTAGACGTTGGGCCGGTGGATCGGTCGAGGTATCGACAGAAGGCTTCGGATTATGGACTCGGGCATCAGGCTAAGAAGAGCGGGTATTGCGCCAAGGATATCGGAGTTGCGGAGTCAACTGACCAATTGGGCAATAGGCCGCAAGAGAGGACGATGCCTGAGTCCACAACCCGAAGCCTTCTGTCGATACGTCGACCGATCCACCAACCCAACGTCCAATCTTCTGACATGTTCCTCCAGCCCAACATGATTTTTTCTGCTTTAATTGTCTCATCCTGATCGAAGCATCCTGCTGTTGAATCTCGTATTTTGATGATGAAACTACTTGATATATGTTTATGATTTAATCTGCGTTTTGAGTGACGCAGGATGCTTCGATCAGGATGAGATAATTAAAGCAGGAAAATCATGTTGTGCCGAAGGAACATGTCAGAAGATTGGACATCGGGCCGGTGGATCGGTCGACGTATCGACAGAAGGCTTCGGGCCGTGGACTCGGGCATCGGGCCAAGAAGAGCGGGTATTGAGCCAAGGATATCGAAGTTGCAAAGTCAACTGGCCGATTGGGAAATAGGCCACAGGAGAGGACGATGCGCCGAAGAATCGGACGAAGCGTCGAGGGACCAATGACATGCCGGACAACTTGATTAATGATTAGTATTAATTGTCTAGATCGAAGTTTTGTTTTGTTGTGCAGGATTAACTATGATAACAATGAAGACATAAAGCAAAACAAAGTGTCGGAGTCAAGCGCGAAGGATTTGTTGCGAGTTCGAGAGTTCGACGGAAGTCCGAAGGTTCGTCGGGAATGCTACCGGAACTAGCCGAGAATGAGTTGGGAGCTTGCCGAAGGGTTTTTCGGAAGCTCGCCGGAAGGTTCGTTGGAAGTTCGCGGAGCTCGCCGAGAAAGATCGGAGCTTGCCGACGAAGCTCGTTGAAACTCGCTAAGATCAAATCGTGAAGTCTAGGAGCTTGCCGGGAGTCCGCAGAATGGTTTCCGAGAGTTCATCGGAAGACCGCCGGAAGTTTGCCGGAAGCTCGCCAGAAGAAGTCTTGACTTGCGGACTTTGTAATAGCTTAGAAAATGTCTTTAAATTCATAGTTAGCACGTTAATTAGGGTTAGGATTAGGTGTTAATCCTATAACCCAAGTAGGGGCCAATTAGGCCCAAGTTCGGACTGGTTTGGACCAAGTTTGGAGCCAAACCAAGTGAGCTGGAATAGTGAAAGAGGTGCAACCGCCCCAGCCAAGAGGTGCAACCGCCCAGGCTATGTCTCCCAGCGAGACTGGGCGGTGCAACCGCCCCAGCCAAGAGGTGCAACCGCCAAGGGCTCAGTCTCCAAGCGAGACTGGGCGGTGCAACCTCCTCTGTCAAGAGGTAGCACCGCCAGAGCTCAAGTTTCGAGCTCTGCCAAGAGGTGCAACCACCGAGCTCGGTCTTCGAGCTCTGGCAGAGAGGTGCAACCTCTCTGGTCAGGAGATGCACCGCCTGAGCTCGGTCTTCGAGCTCTGGCAGAAAGGTACAACCACCCTTGACAGAGAGGTGCATCCGCCTGAGCTCAGTCTTCGAGCTCTGCCAGGCGGTGCAACCTCTCCAGTCAAGAGGTGCAACTGCCTGATCCCGGAATTCCGGGATTTGATCGTTTTGAGCTCCAAATTTGAACTGGGTTAGGGCCTATAAATACCCCACCCGTTCAGCACAGAAAGGATACAGATCCACTCCGAATTCTTGATCTTTTCTGTGATTCTAAGAGCTCAAAATTGTGTAAAGTCCAAAAGTTCTCCTCTTTCTGTTCTTCAAAGTCTTGAGTTGTAAAGAGAGGAGAGAAAGGATCTGTAAAGGTTGTCTCCTGAGCCTGTCAAAAGGAGAGAAACTGTAAAAGGGCAGTTGGCCTTCCCCTATTGAAGGAAGGCCTCTAGTTGACGTCGGCAACCTCATCAGTGGAGGAAGCCAAAAGTGGAGTAGGTCAAGGCTGACCGAACCACTCTAAATCTCTGGTTTGCGTTTATTTTGAGCACTTTACCATTACTGCAAACCTCCTACATAGCTACTGCCCTCTGCGCTTTTACGAACGATTCTCTAAGTTCAGATCTTTCCGAATCTGCATTAAGACGTAAATCGGTGTTTACGTACGATCTTTACATTGC
Organism: Musa acuminata AAA Group; assembly: GCF_036884655.1. Lineage (NCBI taxonomy): Eukaryota > Viridiplantae > Streptophyta > Magnoliopsida > Zingiberales > Musaceae > Musa > Musa acuminata. The sequence goes on along the minus strand of NC_088346.1, from coordinate 14,845,523 downwards.
AGTTTACGTTAACGTATTGATTCCATTTATAACTGCAAACTACTTTCTGCGCATTCATAAAACGCTTTTCAAAGTTCAGTATCTGCGTTTAGACGTAAAACTACGTTTAGACGCAAAACTGCGTTTAGACGTAAAACTGAGTTTAGACGTAAAACTGCGTTCAGACGCAAAACTGTGTTTAGACGTAAAACTGCGTTTAGACGTAAAATTGCGTTTAGACGTAAAACTATGTTTAGACGTAAAATTGAGTTTAGACGTAAACTGAACTTGGACGCAATCTGCGCTTAGTCGCAAACTGCGATTAAATACAAACTGTGAATCGGCTTTTGCATCATAATAGATTTTATCGAACGAACGCACCTTTCGGTTTTAAATTGCTGTAAGATTTCTGCTGCACTAATTCACCCCCCCCTCTTAGTGCTCTCGATCCTAACACCTGCGTCACTCAAAACGCAGATTAAAATATAAACATAATTATCAATTGGTTTCATCATCAAAATATGAGATTCAACAATCTCCCCCATTTTGATGATGACAACCAATTGATGACGGAGTTAAACTTAACTCCCGGAGTTTAAACAATCTCTCCCTATCAATATGCCATATTGATAGAACCTTGAATTCAAACTGAATTCAAGTCATTGCAATATTCATCATGAATACTTGCAACACGTCATCATGAACTTATGCATAACATCATACTTATTTTTTTGCTTATTGTTGAATCTCTGATTATGATCATAACAATTGGTATCAGACTCCGCAAGTTACGATCCATAACTCTTGGGCCTCGTCGCAAGCTGACTCCACATCATAACTTATGGAACCACCCCAGTTGCAGTATGATGACTGATGCAAGTATGTTATGCAAGTATAAGCAACTCTTAGGCCTCGTTCCATAAGTTATGCAAGTATGTAACTCTTGGTTCCACCTATTGCCTAATCGGCCTTGACTCCATATCATATCGGAGTTGCCTCGTCGTATGTTATACCAATAAGCAAGTATGATGTTAGGATTTGGTATGATGTTAGGATCCTAAAACTTATGCAAGATCAGGCCAAATGCATCTCTTAGTAAGATTGTTAGGATCAAGAGCACTAGGGGGGGGGTGAATTAGTACAGTGGAAAACTTTCAATGATTTAAAATGACATTCGTACGATAAAAATGATTTCGGTAAGAAAGCCAATTCGGAAATTGCTTTAACTTAGATTAGGTGAAGTGCAGTTAAAGTAAAGCTATGGAGGCAATTTGCAGTTAAGATAGAGAACAGAAAGTAAATGCAAACCGAGATTTAGAGTGGTTCGGTCAATCTTGACCTACATACACTTTTGGCTTCCTCCTCCGATAAGGTCACTAACGTCCACTAGAGGCCTTCCTTCAATAGGCGAAGGCCAACCACCCTTTTATAGTTTCACTCATTTTGACGGGCTTAGGAGACAACCCTTATAGAATTTTCTCTCCTCTCTTGAAAGATCAAAACTTTGGAAGAAAAGAGGGAGGATAACTTCTAGCCTTTACAACACTTTTGAGCTCTAAAAATCATAGAGTAAGATTCGATTTTTGGTGCCCTTTCATGCAGGAAAGGGTGGGGTATATATAGGCCCCAAACTGGTTTAAATTTGGAGCTCAAAAATATCATCTTCCGGATTTCCAGGGTCATGGCGGTATGACCGCCAGACTGGGCGGTACGATCGCCTGACAAAGCTCGGAGACCGAGCTCTGGCAGTGCCCGCCTGATTGGGGCGGTTCCACCACCTAGTCTTGCTCGGAGACTGAGCCCAGGCAATGCCACCGCCTGACTAGGGCGGTTCCACTACCTAGTTTTCTTGGGAGACTGAGCTCCTGGGCGGTGCCACCACCGACCCAAGCAGTTCCACCGTCGCCCAGGAAATCTAGGTCCAAATGGGCTGATCCATTCAGCCAAATTTGGGTCTATCAAGGGCCCAATTGCCCCCAGATTAAGTTAATGGGATCACCTCCCATTCCTAGCTTAATCTACATGCTAATTACGATATTTCTTAAGACATTTACTGCAACTTACTCCGATGCGTCAATCGCTCCTTCCGGAGAGCTTTAGGCAAACTTCCGGCGAACATCTGACGAACCCTCGGCGATGCTTCGGCAGACTTCCGGCAAACTCCTGGACTTGCGACAATCCACTTGGCGAGTTTTAACGAGCTTCTTTGGCAAGCTCCTGGACTTCTCAGATTTGTTCCTGCAGAACCTCCAACGACCGTCCGGACTTCCGTTGAACTCTCGAACCCCCCAATATGATCATGGTCTTGACTCCGGCATAACTCCTACTATATATCTTACTTCCATCATAGTTAATCCTGCATATGTAAAACAAACTTCGATCTAGACAATTAATACTAATCATTAATCAAGTTGTCCGGCATGTCATTGGTCCCTCGACGCTTCGTCCGATTCTTCGGCGCATCGTCCTCTCCTGTGGCCTATTTCCCAATCGGCCAGTTGACTTTGCAACTTCGATATCCTTGGCTCAATACCCGCTCTTCTTGGCCCGATGCTCGAGTCCACGGCCCGAAGCCTTCTGTCGATACGTCGACCGATCCACCGGCTCGACGTCCAATCTTCTGATATGATCCTCCGGCCCAACATGATTTTCCTGCTTTAATTGTCTCATCTTGATCGAAGTATCCTACGTCACTTAAAACGCAGATTAAATCATAAATATATATCAAGTGGTTTCATCATCAAAATACGAGATTCAATAATCTCCCTCTTTTTGATGATGACAACCACTTGATGACGGAGTTAACCTTAACTCCTGAAGTTTAAACAAACTCCCCCTATCAATATGCCATATTGATAGAAACTCTTGGATTCAAAAATCCAAACAACATGTCATCATAAACTTATGCATAACATGTCATGTCATCAACATACTTCTCCCCCTTTGTCATCAGCAAAAAGGAGAAGTACCACAATCAAGTATTTGTTATATAAGTTCAACTCATTGCATGAAAAACATAATATCAAGTTTTATCATCATGCAGTTTTGAAGCTAGAAAATTTAGCAAGTGTTATATCATGCTTAGAACATTCAAGCTATCAAGTTTTAGATATGCAAGTTTTACAACATTCAAGATAGCACTTTTATTTCTTTTGAGATAGCAACTTCTACATGCAAGCTAACAAATTAGAGATGTTCAAGAAGGTAACTCTTGCTTCTTGAAATATACAAGTTTGCTAGATGTGCACGTTAGCATGTTTTGCTTCTTCTTGAGATTTCAAGCTAGCAACTCTTGGTAATGTTTCAAGATAGTAATTTCTTCTCAAAATGTATAACTTAGCACACATTGCTTCTCTTGAGATTTGCAAGCTAGCAATTATCAGTGATGTTCAAGATAACAATTTCTTCTCTTTTGAGAAGTGCAATTTTTGCTTTCATCTTGAATTGTGCAAGCTAGCTAGTTTGCCTCTTTTCATTATATCCACGATAGAAGTTCTTGCTCCCCCTTTGTCATTGTCAAAAAGAAGGGAAGACCCTTTATATCAATTTTCAGATTATGACAAAGATAATTATCAATCTTATTTATGCATCATTATATATTAAAACATGCACAATTTCAAAAATCTTATTTTTGATGCATGATACCGAAAAATAAATCAATCATCATTAATGAGCATATCATACATGATACTCAAACATTAAAATTTTTAGGTATTTATCAACATATTGATCATGATACCAAACATTCATCATTTAAAGCATTCATGATACACATCATATGCAATACATCATGTACATCATTATCATAAGTATTGCATACATCATTTCAAATTCATAAATATTTCATCATTGCATGCATCATACCAAATCATAAAAATATAAAATATAACATCATCATTACATGCATGATTCCAAATCATCATTCTATCATAAAATGATAATTATTGATTTTTATTTTTCTAAAAAAAATCAAAGTGTTGCATGCATTTTTATCTAAGGGAAAAATCATAGTGTTGCATGCATTTTTATCCAAGGGAAAAATCATAGTGTTGCATGCATCATTCCAAAATATTTCAACCCATGCAAGCCATAAATACAAAGAAATCATGTCATAAAGGATAAAATCATTTGAATACCAAAAAACATGATTCATATAGTAAATATCTTCTTTAAATAAAATATCAAGAAAAATCATAGGAGTACAAAGAAGAGATCTTGTTTTAAAAAAAAATCAAGTAATAAATCCAAGAACTCATAAGGAAAAATCATGATTCATTTAGAAAATCTCCTCTTAAGAAAATATCAAGAAGAGTCATAGTACGAAGAATCTTGATTCATAGAAAAATTTCATGTATCGAATATCGAGAAATCAATATGATGATTTATATAAAAAATATCACAAGTTATATTCAAGAGAAAAATCATCATTCATTTTCAACTCATTCAATTTGTCAAATCAACATTTCTTGGATATGCATGATATCAAAACATGGTTTCAAATCTTCAACATATAACATACATAAACTCAAAAATTGAAAGGAGAGGGAAGAATTCAAAGGTACAAAGATTTTAACCATCTCATAAACAAATGAAAGATCAAGTCATGAATCCAAAATTTCATGAATCATTTCAACAAATCTCCTTTTAAATAATCAAAATGATCATCAAAGGAAATCTCATATTATTCCAAGAAATCAAGATCATGATTTTGATAAAACTCATCTCAAATTCAAATCATCAAAATCATTTTTATGGTTCACAAAATTCATAACATAAGTAGATTCATGATTTCATTGATAATATATTTTTTTTTTTTTAAGTATTTCATTTTAAGTGATTGATTTCATGTTAGCATGCCTTTTCATTTATAAAAACATGCATCAACGTTTAGGATCGAAAAATGAATATCGTCATAAAACCATTCGGACATGGTTTTGATATAGATTTTCAAACACAATCATGAAGATAAAACATGCTCATGATTATGGAAATTTTTGTATCCAAAACATATAATTTCCAACATATTATTAAGGCATGTAATAGTGTAAAGTTCTCATCATAGCAATTAAGTGAACGAATTAAGAACATCCGCAAAATGATTTTAATAAGTTTATGCATTCGGACATATTTTTGCCATATGTTTTTCAAATACACTCATGAAAATAACACATGCTTATCATCATGTATAACTTAAAATCTCATGCATAAAATTGTTAATCATGGTATCAAAATATTTAATATTATATCATTATGCATTTCTTCAAATCAAACATGATTTCATTTAATCAAAATCAAGAAATAACAATAATACACATTATTACTTCTTAACCACATATAGCATGATTTCATAAGGTATTTTTAATCATTTTTCAATCAAAATTGGAAATCATCAAGAAGAAATTTTTCAAAAACATACATAGGATTATCATTACATTTTGTTGTATTTTCATAAGACATGCAATTTTCATTATTATTTTTAAAATCATTAGAAAGGTAAGCATGATCCAATTTATTTTTTGCATTTTCATTAAACATGTAATTTTCATTATCATTTTCAAAATTACTAGCATGATCATAATTTTTGTATTTTTATTTTTAAATATGTAATTTTTAAGAAAATTAATTCTAAACTAAATAAAAATAGAAAATGCATCATGAAAAATATCATGTAATTTCAAAATAAATTAAAGGCATTTTGATTACCTCATCGTTGAATGTCGTTAAGGCGTAGTTTGCCACCTTGCCATTCTTGATTTTCTCCTTGTCTTCGGAGGAGCTCGATTCATCCCAAGTTTTGTTCTTCTTCTTGTGTTCAAAGCAAGTAGTTCCGTTCTTTTTGCTTTTTAATTTTTGTTTCATTTGTAGTTTAAGTTCACCATCACTTGAGCTTATGTTCGAGTGGTCTTCAAATGTTCTATGTCCCAAATTCTTCCTGTTCTTTGGAAGGTTGTTTTGTTCATCATGTTCATCACGTTCATTGCGCATCATTTCATATGTCATCAATGAACCGATAAGTTCTTTAAGTGAAAAAATATTTAAATCTTTTGTTTCTTGTATTGTTGTTCCATTTGATTCCCAAGCTTTAGAAAGTGATCGTAAAACTTTACTAACAAGTTCAAAATTCGAGAAACATTTGCCAAGAGCTTTTAAACCATTGACGATATCCGTAAAATGGGTGTACATGTCAACAATGGTTTCGCTTGGCTTCATTCGAAAAAGCTCGAAATCATGCAATAAAAAGTTGATTTTCGAATCTTTAACTCTAGAAGTGCCTTCGTGTGTGATTTCAAGAGTGTGCCATATATCGAAAGTCGTTTCGCACAAAGAAACCCAATTGAATTCATTTTTATCTAAAGCGCAAAACAAGGCATTCATAGCCTTTACATTTAGAGAAAATGTCTTCTCCAAATCATTCCAATGGTTCATTAGAAGAGAAGACATTTCAAATCTGTTTTTGACTATATGCCATAAATCAAGATTCAATGAAAGCAAGAAAACTCTCATTCGAGTTTTCCAATAAATGTAGTTCGTCCCATTGAAGAAGGGAGGACGAATGAGAGAGTGACCCTCTTGGTTGTCGAAAAGAGTCATTTCTCTTGGGTGTTAATCCAAGTGAGAAATAATGAGGCTCTGATACCAATTGTTATTATCAAGAGCACTAAGAGGGGGGGGGGGTGAATTAGTGCAGTGGAAAACTTTCGACGATTTAAAATGACGTTCGTATGATAAAAATGATTTCGGTAAGAAAGCCTATTCGGAAATTGCTTTAATTTAGATTAGGCAAAGTGCGGTTAAAGTAAAGCTATGGAGGTAGTTTGCAGTTAAGATAGAGAACATAAAGTAAATGCAAACCGAGATTTAGAGTGGTTCGGTCAATCTTGATCTACATCCACTTTTGGCTTCCTCCTCCGATGAGGTCACTGATGTCCACTAGAGGCCTTCCTTCAATAGGCGAAGGTCAACCACCCTTTTACAGTTTCACTCCTTTTAACGGGCTTAGGAGACAACTCTTATAGAATTTTCTCTCCTCTCTTCAAAGATCAAAACTTGGAAGAAAAGAGAGAGGAGAACTTCTAGCCTTTACAATACTTTTGAGCTCTAAAAATCATAGAGTAAGATTGGATTTTCGGTGCCCTTTCATGTAGGAAAGGGTGGGGTATATATAGGCCCCAAACTGGTTTGAATTTGGAGCTCAAAAATATCATCTCCCGGATATCCGGAGTCCTGGCGGTACGACCACCAGACTGGGCGGTACGACCACTTGACAAAGCTCGGAGACCGAGCTCTAGCGGTGCCACTGCCTGATTGGGCCGGTTCCATCACCTAGTCTTGCTTGAAGACTGAGCCTAGGTGGTGCCACTACTTGACTGGTGTTGTTCCACCACCTAGTTTTCCTAGGAGAATTAGTAAGGTGGCAATTTTACTTGGGGCATGTCATTGCAAGACTGATGCAAGTATAAGCAAGGTGGAACCATAACTTATGGAACTCGGGGCATGTCATTGCCAGACAGATACTTGCATAAGTTAACGTAGAATTAGTAGGAGAGGACGATCCGTCGAAGAATCGGATGAAGCGTTAAGGGACCAATGACATGCCGGACAACTTGATTAATGTTTAGTATTAATTGTCTAGATCAAAGTTTGTTTTACATGTGCAGGATTAACTACGATGGAAGTAAGACATATAGCAGGAGTTATGCCGGAGTCAAGACCATGATCACATTAGGGGTTCGAGAGTTCGACGGAAGTCCGAACGGTCGTCGGAGGTTCTGCGAGAACAAATCTGAGAAGTCCAAGAGCTTGCCAAAGAAGCTCGTCGGAACTCGCCAAGTGGATCGTCGCAAGTCCAGGAGTTTGCTAGATGTCCACCGGAGCATCGTAGAGGGTTCGTCGGATGTTCGCCGGAAGTTCGCCAGAAGCTCGCCGAAAGAAGCGATTGACACACCGGAGCAAGTTGCAGTAAATGTCTTAAGAAATATCATAATTAGCACATAGATTAAGTTAGGAATGGGAGGTGATCCCATTAACTTAATCTGGGGGCAATTGGGCCTTGACAGACCCAAATTGGATCGAATGGATCAGCCCATTCGGACCTAGATTTCCTGGCCGGCGATGGAATTGCTTGGGTCGATGGTGGCACCGCCCAAGAGCTCAGTCTCCCAGGAAAACTGGGCGGTGGAATTGCCCCAATCAGGCAGTGGCACCGCTTGGGCTTAATCTCCGAGCAAGACTGGGTGGTGGAACCACCCCAGTCAGGCGGTGGCACCACCAGAGCTCGGTCTTTGAGCTCTGTCAAGCGGTCGTACCACCCAGTCTGGCGGTCGTACCGCTAGGACCCCGAAAATCCAGGAGATGACATTTTTTAGCTCCAAATTCAAACCAGTTTGGGGCCTATATATACCCCACCCTTTCCTGCGTGAAAGGGCACCAAAAATCCAATCTTACTCTATGATTTTTAGAGCTCAAAAGTGTTGTAAAAGCTAGAAGTTCTCCCCCCTCTTTTCTTCCAAGTTTTGATCTTTTAAGAAAGGAGAGAACATTCTATAAGGTTTGTCTCCTAAGCCTGTCAAAAGGAGTGAAATTGTAAAAGGGTGGTTGGCCTTCGCCTATTGAAAGAATACCTCTAGTGAACGTCGGTGACCTCATCAGAGGAGGAAACCAAAAGTGGATGTAGGTCAAGATTGACCGAACCACTCTAAATCTCAGTTTGTATTTACTTTCTATTTTTGATCTTTACAGTAAACCTCCATATGCTTTACTTCCTTATTACTTTTGCTGCACTCCTTTACGAACTTGCTTTCAAGTTAAGTTTCCGAAAACAGTTTTACGTCGGAAACAATTTCATCGTATGAACGCGGTTTTAATCCTCGTAAGTTTTTTGCTGCACTAATTCACCCCCCTCCTCTCCTCTTAGTGCTCTTGATCCTAACAGTTGCGACCTACGTCCACTCCTGATTCCTCCTCCATCAAAGCCACCGGCTTTCACTAATAACATTCTTTTCAATAGGCGAAGATCAACTATCTTTGTTACAACTCTTTTCTCCTTTTTCTGGGTGTAAGAGAGAATATTTATAACTCTCTCTCTTTTACAAGTAATCCTCAAACTTCCCTTAGAATGACTTAGAAGTTTTAAGAGGAAGGAACTCAACACTTTCAATAGAGTTTACACACTTAGAATCATATGTTTTTCATGCTCTTTGCTTAGTGCATCAAGTAAGAATGAGTGGGGTAGTTATAGGCCCTAAATGACTTCAAAAATGGAGCCAAAAAGTCTCATCCCTAGATTTTCAAGGTACTAGCAATACTACTGCCAATGTTGGGTGGTACCATCACCTACCACATTGAGCACCGTTGGTACCACTGCTTGACAGCCTAGAAGGTTATGTTCTAGAGGTACTACCTTACTGCTAGTTTAGGTGGTACCACTACCAGTTTGGTTATACTATTGCTTGACACTAGCGAGACTTCATACGTTTCATCTCACAAGAGGTTCGATCGCATGGTCTGACGATGCCACCACTTGACCTAACTTTATGTCACCGAATTGGCTTTCTAATAGGCCCAATTCAACCCTGATTCAGGCCCAATGGGCCCTTAATTAAGTAGACATGGTTACACCATAAACTAACTCAATTAAAACCTAAACGACTTTGATCAAGATACAAACAATTACAAACATGAATCCTATGTTGTCCAGCATATCATTGGTTCATCCGGTGCTTCGTCCGAACTCCCGACGCATCATGCTTTCCTTCGACATATTGTTTGATCCATTGGCATGTTGACCTTGTGTAACATCTGATCTTGGCACAATGCCCGATCTTTCCAACCTGATGCTTGATCTATGACATGATCCACTTCGACCCAATATTTGATTCTCCTACTTCAATCGATTTGCCTTTGCATGATTAAAATTAGTCCGACGTCACATTTGTCAAACACTCATTAGATCACTTTTCATAGACTCATCAATTGAGTTTATCATCAAAATTCAGGATTCAACAATCTCTCCCTTTTTTATGATGACAACCAATTAATAATAGAGTTTTAACTAAACACCCCCTATCTATATGTCATATTAAAATAAACTTAAATTTAAAAAATATATGCCATATTAAAATAAACTTGAATTCAAAAAATGAAAACATTCTAATCATAATATTTTTGAATTCAAGTCGAAATAATTTTAATGATTTTCTTTGCAAAGTAATCATACTTCATATGCATAGTTAAAATAACATTGCATACATCATATGCATCATCATAATATCAAAGTATGAGTTAAGATTCTAAATCATCAAAGTACATCATAACATGAATAATTCTAAAACATAAAAATTTCAAAACATCATAACCTTGGGCAGAACTTCAAATCATCAAGGTACATCATAATATGCATGATTTCAAAACATTAAAATTTTAAATCATCATAACTTCTTCCCCTTTGTCATCAACAAAAAGGAGAATAGTACAAGTGTTTTACTTCTCTCTGAAGTATGTAAGCTAGTAAGTTTTTGCTTATTTTTTAGATCTATAAGTTAGCAAGTTTTTGCTTCTCTTTGAGATGTGCAAGTTAGCAAGTTTTTGCTTCTCTTAAGATGTGCAAGCTAGCAAATTTTTTACTTCTTTTTGAGATATGCATGCTAGCATTTCTCTCTCTCCCCTTTGTCATTATCAAAAAGAAGGGAAGGATACAATAGTGAAAAATTTACATAAATGTTCCAATCATAACATGAAAAATATTAATATTCAAGATAAATTTAAAGAATGAATGATCAAGTCATGAATATTGAAAGATCATGATTTATTTTGACAAATCTCTTCTTTTATAAATAGCAAAAAGAAAGAATCACAGGAGATCAAATAGTAAATAATCTTGATTCAAAAGAAAACTTAAGTCATGAATATCGAGAAATCAAGATAATGATCATTAAAATATATGAGAAGAATTCATGTATTTGGAAGATTCAATATGCCTAATTCTTTTTTAATGAAATCAAATTATTCCTCATTCAATGGTTTTGTAACAATATCTACTAATTAATGTTTTATATCAATAAAATATAAAGATATATCACGATTATTAATATGATGTCTAATAAAATAATGTCTAATATCAATGTGTTTAGTCCTAGAGCGTTGAATGAGATTCTTCATTAAATAAATTACATAAGTATTATCATATTTTATTATGATATTTTTCAAGTAAAGTTCATAGTCTTCTAAAGTATTTTTCATCCATATTACTTATATACAACATGCACCTACTGCTACATATTCAGCTTAGACTATAGATAATGCAATAGATCTTTTTCAAGTAAAGTTCATAGTCTTCTAAAGTATTTTTCATCCATATTACTTATATAAAACATGCACCTACTGCTACATATTCAGCTTAGACTATAGATAATGGAATAGATCTTTGTTTCTTGGAAGACCAAGAAACAAATGCATGATCTAGAAGTTGACATGTTCCAAAAGTACTTTTTCTATCTATTTTATATCCAGCAATGTCAACATCAACATAAGTAATCAATTCAAAATTTTTAGATTTAGAATACTATAATCCTAGATTATGAATTCTTTTTAAGTATCTAAAAATCCTTTTAACTGCTTTATAATGAGATTGTTTAGGATTTGATTGAAATCTTACATAAAGTCTAACACTAAACATTATATTAGGTCTAGTTATTGTGAGGTATAGTAAACTACCTATCATACTTCTATAAGTTTTTTTATTAAAGTATTCTCCTTCATTATCTATATCTAATTTGGTAGAAGTGCTCATTAGTGTGTTAATGGCCTTAGCACTATCCAAGTGAAATCGTTTTAGTAGATCCAAAGCATATTTAGTTTGACTAATAAAGGATTCATCACGTAGTTGCTTAATTTATAATCCTAAAAAAAATATCAATTCACGCATTAAACTCATTTCAAAATATTGATTTATACTTTTAACAAATGATTCACACAAAGATTCATTTATAGAACAAAAAATAATATCATAAACATAAATTTAAATAATAAAAAATTATTTTTAAAATATTTAATAAATAATATGACATCGACCTTGCCTTTCAAAAACTTATTCTTAATAATAAATAAGCTAAGTCTCTCATATTAGGCTCTTGGGGCTTACTTCAACCCACAAAGAGCCTTAGATAACTTAAAAACATGATTTGGAAAAAGAATATTCTCAAATCCTTATGGTTACTCAATATAAACTTCTTCGGAAATAAAGTCATTAAGAAAAGCACTTTTGACATCCATTTGAAATAACTTCAAATTATTACAACATGTATAGGTAAGGAGTATTCTTATGGCTTCAAGTCTTACCACAAGAGCAATGGTTTCTTCATAGTCTATACCTTCTTCTTAGTTGAAACCTTTGGCCACTAATCTAGCCTTGACCATGATACTAAGTTTATCTTACTTATTCCTAAATACTCATTTAGTGCCAATTACAAGATGATCAATAGGTCTAGGAATAAGCCTCCACACTTTATTTCTCTTAAATTGATTTAATTCTACATGCATTGTAAAGACCCATGAGTCATCTTTAAGAGCATCATTAATGCATTTAGATTCAATTTAAAAAAAAAAATCATATTTGCATAAAAATTTTTAAATAAAGAAGGAGTTTGAATACCTTTTGATATGTGTCCAATGATCAGCTCTTTAAGATGTGCATCTACATTCTTCCATTCCTTGGGTAAGGATTCTTTGGAAGTATATGCATCCAAGTTGCTTGGGAGAGGATAATTCTCATTCAAATTCAATATATCAAAATCAAAATCATTATCAAAATTATTTTTCTTAAATTTGGGAAACTCATTAAATACAACATGGATGGATTCCTCAAAAACTAAAGTTCTTTTATTGAAAACTCGATAAGCTTTAGAAATAGAGGAATATCTAAGAAAAATACCTTCATCAGATTTCACATCAAATTTTCCTAAGGCTTCCTTTTCATTTAAAGTAAAATATTTGTAATAAAAACTTTAAAATATGAAATGTTGGGTCTTTTATTGTTCCATAATTCATAAGAAGTTTTAGATAGTAGTGGTCTTATGAGAACTCTATTCATAACATAGCATGTCGTGTTAACGGTTTTGACCCAAAAATACTTTAGTAGGCTATGTTCATTAAGCATGGTTCTTGTCATCTCTTGTAAATTCCTTTTTTTTTTTCTCAACAACTGCATTTTGTTGTGGATTTCTCATAGTAGAGAAATTATGATCATACCCATTTGAATCATAAAATTATTGAAAATCATAGTTTTAAATTCATTACCATGATCACTACGAATAAAAGAAATCATAAAACCTTTTTAGTTTTAAACTTGTTTACAAATATTCATAGAACATTTAAAATAATTAATTTTATACCAAGAAGTATGTCCAAGTATATCTATTATGATCATCAACAATTACCAAAGCATATTTACTATCTCCTAGACTTGTGATATCAATTGGTCCAAATAAATTAATATGGATTAATTATAGTGGTCTAGAGGTACTTAATTTTTAAATTTAAAGCTACTTTTTATTTGTTTACCTAGTTGGCATACATCACAAACTTTGTCTTTGACAAATTTAATTCTAGGCATACCTCTTACAAGTTCTTTAGTTGTAATTTATGAAATCAATTTTATACTTGTATGACCTAATCTCCTATGCCAAACCCATACATCATCGTTTAAAACTGAAAAACAAGTTTTATCATAAAAATTATCAAGATCAATAGTATATATATTATTACTCCTTAAGGCAATCATAAATTTATTTTTATGTTGTATCTCTATAATGCAAGTATTAGATTCAAATTTAATATTATATCTCTTATCACACAATTGACTAATGTTTAGTAAGTTATGTTTTAAAGCATCTACTAATAAAATATCTTTAATCAAGAGGTTTGATTTCTTACCTATATTTCCTTTGCCCATAATTTCTCCTTTATTGTTGTCTCCAAATGTGACATATCCTTCGTATTGGCTAATGAGCTTAGAGAAATATGTTGGATATCTAGTCATATACCTTGAGCATCTACTATCAAGATACCATCTCTTGTTCCTAGCTTTCGATTGTAGATATCTATGTTGAATCTCGGATTTTGATGATGAAGTCAATTGTCATTTGTTGTCTAATCTATGTGTTGAGATAAGTGTGCAGGATTAACTACGATGAAAGTAAGACATGCAGCAGGAGTTGCACCGGAGTCATGACAATGATCACGTTGGGAGTTCGAGAGCTCGACGGAAGTTCGGACAGTCGTCGGAGGTTCTGCGGGAATAAATCCAAGAAGTCCAGAAGCTTGCCAAAGAAGCTCGTCAGAACTTGCCAAGTGGATCGTCGCAAGTCCAGGAGTTTGCCGGAAGTCCGCAGGAGCATCACCGAGGGTTCATCGGATGATCGACGGAAGTTCACCGGAAACTCGCCGGAAGAAGCGATTGACGCACCGGAGCAAGCTGCAGAAATTGTCTTAGGATTTATCGTAGTTAGCACTAATGATTAAGTTGAAAATGGGAGGTGATCCCACTAGCTTAATCTTGGGGCAATTGGGTCCCTGAAAACCCCAAATTGGGCCGAATGGATCAACCCATTCTGACCCTGGTTGTTGTGGGAGGTGCAACCGCCCAAGCCAGGAGGTAGCACCGCCTGGGCTAAGTCTCCTAGGGAGACTGGGCGGTGGAACTGCCCCAGCCAGGAGGTGCAACCGCCTGGGTGCTAGTCATAGGTGCCCAGCAAGCCAATCACGTGAGTGATGGCACATGTGACTTGATACAGAATCTTTTTGCTTATTATATTTTGGCGTATATCACTTTATAACTATTGCATATGTGCATATATATATTGTGATGTCCTTGGATTTGTGCAATGGGAATCGGATCGTGATGAGATCACGATAATGAGATCGATTCACCTTTAAACACATATCCTAAATAATCCAGATCATAGGTTACTCAAGAGGGACATCGTGATAACCGGATAGACTGGTGTGCTATATACCCGTCCATATGATGGATGCAGCTAGTCTCATAGTTGCTCGTGTAGGGACACTAGGGATACAGTACAGGTGCTCATTGGAGAATGAGTTCACTGATTGATCCGCTTACGGAATGCTGGATGGTTGATGATGCCTTATTGTCAAACAGTGATTCCGTAGTCCTAGTGGTGTATCTGGTCCTTAGACTTGAGACACCAAGGATGTCCTGTATGAGTGCTCCACTCTTTGATACCAGACTTATAGGTTTGGCTGTCCCAGATCTAGTACAACTGGTCATTGGGAGTGGTAGTCGACCTTACGAGGGCTATTGAGTGTCGATAGAGGATCATCCACTCTCGGCGTCATGAGAGGAATATCCCATGTGTTATTGCTTAGACAAATCTCTAGCCAGGGTCATTCGGGTTGAGAGAGAAAGAGTTCTCCGGGAGAATCCGATTAGAGCGAAACTCGAGTAGAAACCGTATGGGTCTGACAACACCATGCTCGATATACGGTCTTTGGGATATTAGATGGACGAGGGACTATAGGTACGTGGTAACTTAGGATAGACAGGTCCAATGGATTGGATTCCCCTGTATCGTCTGGGGACTACGGCGTAGTGGCCTAGTACTTCCGTAGTCGATGAGTCAAGTGAATTATTACAGAGATAATAATTCACTGAGTTAGAAGGAGTTCTGACAGGTATGACTCACGGCCAGCTCGATATTAGGCCTAGAGGGTCACACACATATGGTAGGGATTGCGATGAGTAGAGGTTCGGATATGAGATATCCGACGAAGCCCTTGTCTTATTGGATGCAGATCCAATACCCACTAGGGGAGGACCCATTAGGGTTTCACAGGGGACCTCTATCAATAGGAGGGATTCAGAGCCTCATAGGCTAGAGCCTTTGCTTGCCTTTCCTATTCTCCTCTTCCTCTCCACCTCAGATCAGGCCTGGAGTTTTTTGATTTTTTGAGGAGCGTCGTCGCAACCCTGGTGTGTGGATCACTGCTAGAGAGGAGGACGCTTGACCTCCTTTACCCTCTCCTAAGGATCTGCAAGGAAATAGGGATATACGATCTCCCTAGGTAACACAATCTACTCTATACGCAGTTTTATGTTTCACGGATTTTTTCACACCAATCTTCGCACGACGACGAACATCTTTTAGGGAATCGGGGATTTTGTTTTCTTGTTCTTCCGCTGCGCATGTGATGTCACCCCCAAGATTTCCCAACAGTGGTATCAGAGCTAGGTTGTTCGTGCGAATGATTGGTTTTGAACTGCGTGTGTTGTGTTTAGGAAGAATTTTGCCGTCAAAATCGTTGACGCAAAAGCAAGAAAGGGTAGCAATAGTCGCTGCCCTCGATCTGCGTGTGTGAAGCGTAGCCGAAGATGGGCAGCACAGGGGCTGCATCTGCAGCAGCCGGCCGGCGGCCCTGCTTGCAGCAGGCTTGCTGCCGGCGGGGCTGGCAGCCCACGGGCAAAGGCACCGCAGGGCAGCGGCACGAGACGCCGCAAGGAAGCAGCGCCTGCCGCCGTAGGGCAGCGACGCCTGCCGCCGCTGGTCCCGTGGGCGAAACCCCCCCCCCCCACAGGGGCGGTTGCCCGGCGGGACAGCACCCCCTGCGGAGGCAGCGGCGCCCGAAGGGGGCGCCCACCCGCAGCGACAGCGCCGCCAGCGAGCGTGCCGCCTGCGGGCGAGGGCAGTGCCCTCATTCGCCGCAGAGGCCACCACCGGCAGGGTGGCGGCGGCGGCACCAGCGAAGGGGGGAAAGGGCATTAGGGTTGTCTGGGCAAAAGACAGTTTTGCCCCTCGGAATTTGAGAAATTCCAATTTCTATCTTTTGTCCAAATTATAAAAATACCCCTATAAATTTAGAAATTCCCTACATATCCCTGATTTCAGAAAATATTAATTAATTAAAAGGTTTAGTTGATTATTATTTTTATTATTATCTAGTAGTTCTACATGATGATGATTATTTATACATGTGATGTATGATGTGTGGACGGATGATCATGGACCGTGTGATGTGTGTACTTGTGATTATTATTATTGAGGTCTGCGAGCCTCCATTATATTTCTCGTTTATTGTCAGGCCTGCGTGCCTATGATTAAGTTGTAATCACATGAGGAGGCACAGCGGGAGTGTGGATGCGATAGCGGGACCCACGAGACGGACGATCGTGATGCATGGAGATGCATCAAGATGTCGACGGAACCGACGAGGACAAGATGGACGATCACAGGGCATGGAGATGCACCATTGCACACATAGATCTTGATGTGAGTGATTAGGCCTACTGGCTCGGGCCTAATCATATTAGGTTGTTGTCCATGATCATCTGGTGTGATTGCTTATACACAAACTAGATAAGTATATATATTTGCATGTGATGTAGATATATATTAAATATGTATATGTATGACATGTCATATTAGGAGACCAAATCTTAGAAACATCTCTCGATAATATTAAGTCGGTAAATGTGAGGCAATTAGATTGACCCACGTGGCCTTCCATCGTTATAAGTAGGAACCGATTCCCGGTATAGGTTGAGTTGGTCGAGTCCCTCGAGACTCACCTATATCGCGATTCGCTATCTTGCTTACGACATAGAGATGTCACCGGTGACCTGAGGGCATGGTATACTTGGTCGAGTCCCTCGAGGGTATATCATCAAATCAGACTCATCTTGTAACGAAGATGTTGACTTAACCGAGCATCATGGTTGGTCGAGTCCCTCGAGGCCATGGTGATTCGGAGGCCGAACAGGATGGGAATCACAAGGAGTTGTGATTGGTAAGAGTTGCCTACCTTTTAGGCTTAGTGTGATTGGTTGAGTCCCTCGAGGTTACACTAAGACGCTAATTGGATCCTGATCCCCACTAGAAGTCTGCCGGAGACTTCCGTTTCACGTGCTGAGGGTGTCGCGTGACTCGTTAGTAAAATAGTGGGAGCATATTAAGATAGAAGTTCATATCTTGATAGTTTATTTCTTGCAAAATCTGCATGTTATTCATTTCTGCTGCATCTTTATTTTCAGAAAATGTCGCTTTCAAATCCCTTACATGACATGCTTGATGTCAACTGCCTCACTGGTCCAAATTATACGGATTGGCTCCGTAACTTGAGAATTGTTCTCACAACGGAGAAAATCGTGTACGTCCTTGATACAGTGATGCCTACGCCCGAAGAAGGGACAAGCGAGGATGAGATCGCTCGCTACGTGAAGTACATTGATGACTCCACTCTTGCTCAGTGCTATATGTTGGGCTCTATGACTCCTGAGTTACAGAGACAATATGAAAAGATGGATACCATATCCATTCTCCTACATGTCCGTAAATTGTTTGAGGAATAGGGAAGGACTCAGAGATATGAGATATCTAAAAGCCTCTTCCGCGCTAGGATGACTGAGGGGACACCGGTTCAGAACCATGTCCTAAAGATGATTGAGTGGATAGAGAAACTCATAGGTCTAGGAATGGTCCTAGAGGATAACTTGTGTGTGGACATTGTGCTTCAGTCCCTACTAGATTCCTTTTCACAGTTCATAATGGATTTTAATATGAACAAGCTTGAGGTGACTCTCCCAGAGCTCCTCAATATGTTGAGGGAGGCAGAGAGTACTATTAAGAAAGAGAAGCCAGTTCTCTACACTGGTGAGACCAAAAAGAAAAGGAAAGTAGAAAGGTCCCTTAAGAAGGGAAAGGGCAAGGGCAGACTAGGTAAAGCAAAGGTTGCTAAGAAAGACCCAGCAAAGGACAAAGGACAGTGCTTCCACTATGGTAAAGATGAGCACTGGAAGAGGAACTGCAAAGAGTACCTTGCAGAAAGGGCGAAACAATAAGCTTGGTGAAGCTTCAGGTACATTCATTATCAATCTCCAATTGTTAGATTTTTGTGATAGTGCATTAGTATTGGATACCAATATTGCTTATCATATCTACAATTTATTGTAAATTCTAGCAAAGCTAAGGGGAGATTGATGAGAGGAATATTGCATAAAGGTTTGTTTATGCAAGACACTACTCCACATATCATGAATGTAAGTGTCTAAGAGGAAACGAGAGGAGGTGAACAGTGCATACTTGTGGCATTGTAGGCTAGGTCATATCCATGAAAGAAGGATTCAAAAGTTACTAAATGATGGATATCTAGATCCATTCGACTACGTGTCATATGCAACTTGTGAACCTTGCATTCGTGGAAAATTGACCAACTCTCCATTTAGTGGAACTGGAGAGAGAGCCACTGAGTTGTTAGAACTCATACATAGTGATGTATGTGGACCCATGTCAACTCATGCCATTGGTGGTTACTCCTACTTCATTACATTTACTGATGATTTCTTAAGGTATGGATATGTGTACTTAATGAAGTACAAGTCCGAGACCTTTGAGAAATTCAGAGAGTATAAGAATGAAGTGGAGAACTAGACTGGAAAGAGTATCAAAACTCTTTGATCAGATCGAGGAGGTGAGTACTTAAGTACAGAGTTTACTCAGTTCCTCAAGGACCATGGGATATTATCCCAATGGACACCTCCTTACACACCTCAACTCAATGGTGTCTTTGAAAGGAGAAATCGTACGTTATTAGATATGGTACGGTCCATGATGAGTTTCACTGACCTACCCATCTCATTCTAGGGATATACCCTAGAAACCGCAGCTTACCTTCTGAACAGAATTCCAACTAAGTCGGTAGTGTCTACACCATATGAGATATGGAAAAGGAAGAAGCCTGATCTTAAGGTTATTAAGATTTGGGGCTGCCCTACCCACGTTAAAAGACATAACCCCGATAAGTTAGAATCAAGGATAGAGCGATGCAAATTTGTGGGATACCCCAAGGAAACTTGTGGGTATTATTTCTATCATCTCGAGGACCAAAAGGTCTTTGTAGCTAAAAGAGCAGTGTTCCTTGAGAAGGAACACATTCTTGGCAGAGACAGTGGGAGAATGATAGAGTTGAGCGAGGTTGGAGAACCAAGCTCAAGCACCACTCTACAGCCCGAGTCTGTTCAGGTACCTAATACATAATTTTCAACTTTACGCAGGTCTGATAGAGTATCCCATCCTCCTGAAGGATATGTGGGACATATTAGAGGAGAGGATGTTGAGGATATTGATCCTCAGACCTACGATGAGGCTATTATGAGTATAGACTCCGGGAAGTGGCAAGAAGCCATGAATTCTGAGATGGATTCTATGTACTCCAATAAGGTTTGGAACCTAGTTGATGCGCCCGAAGGTATTGTACCCATCGGTTGCAAGTGGATCTTTAAGAAAAAGATCGAAGTAGATGGAAAGGTAGAGACCTATAAAGCAAGGCTAGTGGCTAAGGGATATCGTCAAAGGCAAGGTGTTGACTACGACGAAACCTTCTCACCTGTAGCAATGCTAAAATCCATCAGAATTCTATTGGCTATTGCAGCACACTATGATTATGAGATCTGGCAGATGGATGTGAAAACCACATTCCTCAACGGGAACCTCGAGGAGGAGGTGTATATGATGCAACCTGAGGGATTCGTGTCCAAGAATTGCTCAGATAAAGTGTGTAGGTTGCTTAGATCCATTTATGGACTAAAGCAAGCTTCCCGAAGTTGGAACATAAGATTTGATGAGGCAATCAGATCTTATGACTTCATTAAGAACGAAGATGAGCCTTGTGTGTACAGGAAGGTAAGTGGGAGCGCTATCATTTTTTTTGGTGTTATATGTAGATGACATCCTGATCATTGGGAATGACGTAGGAATGCTATCCACAGTAAAGGCTTGGTTATCTAGACACTTCTCCATGAAGGACTTAGGGGAAGCATCATATATCTTGGGGATTAGAATCTATAGAGATAGATCCAAGAGGATGCTTGGCTTGTCCCAGTCCAGGTACATAGAAACCATTGTCAAAAGGTTTGCCATGGAAAATTCCAAGAGAGGTCTCATACCGATGAGACATGGGATATCGCTTTCTACGAGTATGTCCCCAAAGACTCCAAAAGAAAGGGCAAACATGAATATGATACCTTATGCCTCAGCAATAGGGTCTATCATGTATACCATGCTATGTACTAGGCTTGATATAGCACATGCTCTTAGTGTCACGAGTAGGTATCAGGCGGATCCAGGCTTGGAGCATTGGAAAGCAGTAAAGTGTATCCTTAAGTACTTGAGAAGGACTAAGGATCTTTTACTATTGAGGTAATAGCCTTAAGGTTGAAGGCTACATAGACTCAAGTTTTCAGTCTGATGTCGATGATAGCAAGTCGAATTCAAGGTATGTGTACACCTTGAATGGAGGAGCAGTAAGTTGGAAGAGTTCCAAGCAAGATACTACTGCTAACTCGACCACAGAGGCGGAGTATATTGCTGCATCAGATGTAGCAAAGGAGGGAGTCTGGGTGAAGAAGTTCATCACAGATTTGGGAGTCGTTCTGGATAGCGAGAAGTCGACTTCCTTATATTGCGACAACTATGGGGCGATTACTCAAATAAGGGAACCCAGGTCTCATCAGAAATGTTCTGAGGAGGTTCCAACTTATCAGAGAGATCATAACCCGAGGATATGTAGCAGTGGAAAGAGTTCCATCCGAAGATAACATTGCAGATCCACTGACAAAGCCATTGTCTCATTTTGTCCTTGAGCGTCACAGGGGTCTGATGGGGATCAGACACATAGGTGATTGGCTTTAGGTCAAGTGGGAGATTGCTAGTCATAAGTGCCCAACAAGCCAATCACGTGAGTGATGACACGTGTGACTTGATACAGAATCTTTTTGCTTATTATATTTTGGCGTATATCACTTTATAACTATTGCATATGTGCATATATATATTGTGATGTCCTTGGATTTGTGCAATGGGAATCAGATCGTGATGAGATCACGATAATGAGATTGATTCACCTTTAAACACATATCCTAAATAATCCCGGTCATAAGTTACTCGAGAGGGACATCGTGATAACCGGATAGACTGGTGTGCTGTATACCCATCCATATGATGGATGCAGCTGGTCTCATAGTTGCTTGTGTAGGGACACTGGGGATACAGTACAGGTGCTCATTGGAGAATGAGTTCACTGATTGATCCGTTTACGGAACGCTGGATGGTTGATGATGCCTTATTGTTAGACAGCGATTCCGTAGTCCTAGTGGTGTATCTGGTCCTTAGACTTAAGACACCAAGGATGTCCTGTATGAGTGCTCCACTCTTTGATACCAGACTTATAGGTTTGGCTGTCCCAGATCTAGTACAGCTGGTCATTGGGAGTGGTAGTCGACCTTACGAGGGCTATTGAGTGTCGATAGAGGATCATCCACTCTCGGCGTCATGAGAGGAATATCCCATGTGTTCTTGCTTAGACAAATCCCTGGCCAGGGTCATTCGGGTTGAGAGAGAAAGAGTTCTCCGGGAGAATCCGATTAGAGCGAGACTCGAGTAGAAACCGTATGGGTCTGACAGCACCATGCTCGATATACGGTCTCTGGGATATTAGATGGATGAGGGACTATAGGTACACGGTAACTTAGGACAGACAGGTCCAATGGATTAGATTCCCCTGTATCGTCTGGGGACTACGGCGTAGTGGCCTAGTACTTCCGTAGTCGATGAGTCAAGTGAATTATTACAAAGATAATAATTCACTGAGTTAGAAGGAGTTCTGACAGTTATGACTCACTGCCAGCTCGATATTGGGCCTAGAGGGTCACACACATATGGTAGGGATTGTGATGAGTAGAGGTTCGGATATGAGATATCCGATGAAGCCCTTGTCTTATTGGATGCAGATCCAATACCCACTAGGGGAGGACCCATTAGGGTTTGACAGGGGACCTCTATAAATAGGAGGGATTCAGAGCCTCATAGGCTAGAGCCTTTACTTGCCTTTCCTATTCTCCTCTTCCTCTCCACCTCAGATTAGGCCTGGAGTTTTTTGATTTTTTGAGGAGCGTCGTCGCAACCCTCCTTTACCCTCTCCTAAGGATCTGCAAGGAAACAGGGATATACGATCTCCCTATGTAACACAATCTACTCTATACGCAGTTTTATGTTTCGCGGATTTTTTCGCACCAATCTTCGCACGATGACGAACATCTTTTTGGGAATCGGGGATTTTGTTTTCTTGTTCTTCTGTTGCGCATGTGATGTCGCCCCTATGATTTCTCAACACTGGGCTAAGTCTCCGAGCGAGACTGGGCGGTGCAACCTCTCCTGACAAGAGGTGGCACCGCTTGAGCTCAAGTTTCGAGCTCTGCCAGGCGGTGCAACCGCCTAAGCTCGGTCTTCGAGCTCTGGCAGAGACGTGCAACCGCCCCTGACAGAGGTGGCACCGCCCAGAGGCTCAGTCTTCGAGCTCTGCCAGGCGGTGCAACCGCCCCAGTCAGGAGGTGCAACCGCCTGATCCCGGAATTCCGGGAATTGACAGTTTTGAGCTCCAAATTTGAACTGGGTTAGGGCCTATAAATACCCCACCCATTCAGCACAAAAAAAAAAAAAACTTACACTCGAAATCTTGATATCTTTCTGTGATTCTTAGAGCTCAAAACTGTTGTAAAGACTAAAAGTTCTCCTCCTTCTGTTCTTCAAAGTTTGAGTTGTAAAGAGAGGAGAGAAAACTTCTGTAAGGGTTGTCTCATAAGCCCGTCAAAAGGAGTGAAAATGTAAAAGGATAGTTGGCCTTCGCCTATTGAAGGAAGGCCTCTAGTTGACGTCGGTGACCTCGTCGGTGGAGGAAGCCAAAAGTGGAGTAGGTCAAGATTGACCGAACCACTCTAAATCTCGGTTTGCATTTCCTTTGAGCATTTTAACTTCACTGCAAACTTCTCAATAGCTTACTGCCTTCTGCGATTTTACAAACGAGTTTCTAAGTTCAGAACTTTCCGAATCTGCGTTTAGACGTAAATCGACTTTTTTCGTACAATCATCATATTTCAGTTTACGTTTATGTTTTGATTTCAATCATAACTGTTAACTGCCTTCTACGATCTTACGAATAAGTTTCTAAGTTCAGAACTTTCTAAATCTACATTTAGACGTAAATCGGCTTTTATCGTACGAACGTCGCATTTTAGTTTGCGCTTGTATTCTGCTTTCCATCATAAACTACAAACTGCCTTCGTAGATCTACTTTAATGTCATCTCGCTTAATCTCAAGTTAAAGTAATCTTAGAATCGGCTTTCACATCGAAATCGTTTTTATCGAACGAACGCAGCTTTCGTTTTAATAACTGAAAAATTTCCGCTGCACTAATTCACCCTCCCCCCCCTCCCCTCTTAGTGCTCTTGATCCTAACAATCTATAAGAAAGGGAGGGTTTGCTTTAGGTACTCATTTAACTTTAGGTCACTTATAATTCGATCTACCTATCTTGACTATTGATATTAAGTCAATTATGGTTCATTTAGGGACCCAAACTAATTTATGCAAGGTATATTTTTTAAATAAATATTTATAAGCATAATGACCATCTCTACCAAAAAAATTTCATTTAACTTTAGGGGAAACATGTAATGTAGGTCCTTTAACAAAAAAAGTTGGTTTTTGTTAAGTGTTACTACTTACAAAGTCGATTCCTTCCTTTCTAACGATCTTTCTTTTATTATTTTGGCTAGTGAGCTTTGAAAAGTATGTTGGATCTCTAGTCATAAGCCATGAGCATTGACAATCAAAATATCATGTTTGGCTCTTAACTTTCAATTTTAGAGATGTCTATAAGAAAAGTGAGTTTGTTCTAGGTACCAATTTAGCTTTGGATCCCTCTTAAAAAATCTATCTATCTTGATTTTTGGCATTAAATCATTCATGGTTCCTTTAGGAACCCAAACCAATTTACATGAGTCATACTTTTCAAATAAACATTCATAAGTATAATGACCACATCTACCACAAAAATTACATTTAATTTTAGGGGTCACATGCAATATGTGTCCTTTAACAAATGTGGTTGGCTTTTGTTGAGTGTTACTACTCACAAAGTCGATTCCTTCTTTTCTACGAATATAACTCTTATTAGCAAGAATCATGTTTAAAGATTTGCTATCAATTTTAAAATTTTCTAATGTTTATTTTAGTGACAAATTTTCCTTTTCGCATGAATCTAATTCTTCACATTGAGTGCAAAAGGTTAACATACAATTATCATGCTCATTTTTTAATTTATCAAATTCACTAAAAAGAGAAGCATGATCATTTTTTAGTAATTTATAATTCTTATCAAATAATTTAAATTTATCATACAAATTATTGAATGCATCAAATAATTCATTATAAGGTAAAGACATTTCGGTTGAGTCATTTACCTCGTTGTCGAAAGCTATTAGGGCATAGTTCGCCTGCCACCTCACCTTTGTTGGTTTGCTCCTCATCTTTAGATGTACTTAATTAGACCCAAGTAACCTTGAGTGCTTTCATCTTTTTTGGCAGTTTCTTCTGTTTAAGTTTATTTTTGTTCTTAGTTTAATGTTTTATAAATTTTTTAAATTTTTTTGTGAGGAGTTCAAGGTCATCATCACTTGAGCTTTTGCTCGAGTGGTCTTCTTTTGTTTTAAGTATCAAATCCTTCATGTTCTTTAGAAGGTTATTTTTATGTTCGTCATGTGTAATACATGTCATTTCATAGGTCACCTGATAAGTTCTTCAAGTGAAAAATTATTTGAAGTCTTTTGATTCTTGTCTTTAATTACTTTTGAGTTCTAACTTTTTAGAATGGATCATAGAATCTTGTTTACAAGTTCATGATTAGAAAAATATTTGTCAAGAGCTTTCAGACTATTGACGATATCTGTAAAACAAGTGTACATGTCAATAATAGTTTCGCTTAGTTTCATTCGAAACAATTCAAAATCATACATCAAAAGATTTATCTAAGATTCTTTTATTCTATTTATGTATTCATGAGTTACTTCTAGTGTATGCTAAATCTTATGTGCAGTTTTGCATAAAGAAATACGATTAAACTTATTTTTGTTCAAAGCACAAAATAGAATATTCATAGTTCTAGCATTCAAAGAAAAAGTTTTCTTTTCCAAATCATTACATTCATTTATTGGTTTAGAAAACTTTTGAAAATCGCTTTCAATAATATTCCATAAATCAAAATTCATAGAAAGTAAGAAAACCCTTATTCGAGTTTTCCATTACGTATAGTCTATCCCATTGAACATAATGTTAGGATCAAGAGCACTAAGAGGGGGGGGGGGTTGAATTAGTGTAGCGGAAAACTTTCGACGATTTAAAACGACGTTCATATGATAAAAGCGATTTCGGTATGAAAACCGATTCAGAAATTGATTTAAGTTAGATTAGGCGAAGTGCAGTTAAAGTAAAGCTATGGAGGTAGTTTGCAGTTAAGATAGAAAACAGAAAGTAATTACAAATTGAAATACGATGTTCATACGATAAAAGCGATTTCGGTATGAAAGCCGATTCGGAAGTTGCTTTAACTTAGATTAGGTGAAGTACAATTAAAGTAATAAGGAAGTAAAGCACATATGGAGGTTTGCAGTAAGGTAAGCAGCATGAAGAAATGCAAACCAGAGAGCACTGCAATTTTAGAGTGGTTCGGTCAATCTTGACCTACATCCACTTTTGGCTTCCTCCTCCGATGAGGTCACCGACGTCCACTAGAGGCCTTCCTTTAATAGGCGAAGGTCAATCACCCTTTTACAGTTTCACTCCTTTTGACGGGCTTAGGAGACAACCCTTACAAACTTTTCTCTCCTCTTTTGAAAGATCAAAACTTGGAAGAAAAGAGGGAGGAAAACTTCTAGCCTTTACAACACTTTTGAGCTCTAAAAATCATAGAGTAAGATTGGATTTTTGATGCCCTTTCATGCAGGAAAGGGAGGGGTATATATAAGCCCCAAACTAGTTTGAATTTGGAGCTCAAAAATATCTTTTCCCGGATTTCCGGGGTCCTGGCGGTACTACCTCCTAACTGGGGTGGTACAACCGCCTGACAGAGCTTGGAGACTGAGCTCTAGCGATGCTACCGCCTGACAGGGGCGGTTGCACCGCCCAGTCTCGCTCGGAGACTGAGCCCAAGCGGTGCCACCGCTTGACTGGGGCGGTTACACTGCCTAGTCTCACTCGGAGATTGAGCCCAAGCAATGCCACCGCCTGACCTGGGCGGTTGCACCACCTAGCTTTCCTGGGAGACCATCTCCTAGGCAGTGCCACCGTCGACCCTAGCGGTGCCATTGCCTAGCAGGAATTCTGGTCCGAATGAGTTGATCCATTCGGCCCAATTTGGGTCTATCAAGGGCCCAATTGCCCCCAAATTAAGTTAATGTGATCACCTCCCATTCCTAACTTAATCTACATACTAACTATGATATTTCTTAAGACATTTACTGCAACTTGCTCCGGTGCGTCAATTGCTTCTTTCGGCGAGCTTCCGACGAACTTCCGGTGAACATCCAACGAACCTTCGGCGATGCTCCGGTGGACTTCCGGCAAACTCCTAGACTTGCGACGATTCACTTGGTGAGTTCCGATGAGCTTCTTTGGCAAGCTCCTGGACTTCTCGAATTTATTCCCATAGAACCTCCGACGACCGTCCGGACTTCCGTCGAACTCTCGAACCCCCAACGTGATCATGGTCTTGACTCCGGCGCAACTTCTGCTACATGTCTTACTTCCATCATAGTTAATCCTGCACACTTATCTCAACATATGGATTAGATAACAAATGACAATTGACTTCATCATCAAAATCCGAGATTCAACAATCTCTCCCTTTTTTATAATGACAATCAATTGATAACGGAGTTAACCTTAACTCCCCCTATCTATATGCCATACTTGAGATAAGTCATTCTTGAATTCAAGGCCTTTGAATTCAATAGACTTATTGATAAGTTAAGAACTCTTAACCTTATCAATTACTCCCATCATGATGCCTATCACGATGTGTGTTACTGAAAATGATGTCAAGACTTGACATCCATTCTCAAGTTTTACATTTCAAATATGAATGATGGTAGCAGTTCAACATAAGATATCAACATGTAAATTTACAATTTAAGCTTTTGATATCTTAACGTAAAGCAAACATTTCAAGTGTTTAGCAATCGTAGCATCACATGGCAAGATATCAACAAGTTGCTATGCAAGTTCTTGAAATCTTATCATGATATGGCAATAACATAGTGCAAATATGGTAATCATAGCAATTCTATCACCAATTTATTATATTTTCGATGCAAGCTTAACATAATTCAAATTCAAATATGGCACTCATAGCATCAATTCATATATTTCTCGTTCAAATATGGCACTCAAAGTATCAATTTATATATTTCTCCCCCTTTGTCATCAACAAAAAGGAGAACGATATTAGCATATTTTAACTAGGTTTATGTCATTTTTCAATAATGAGTGATAGGATACCAATTATACAAACATCTCAAGGAAAACATGACATGGAGATAGCTTTCATTACTTTTTCCTTTTTATTTGTTATTATCTTTTTGCATGAAGGAGAAAAGTCATTTGTGAGCTTACTCAAATGAAGTTAAAATTGATAAGATATTAAAGCACGTTATATTCTTGCAAGGATTAAGATATGTAGGTGAATCAAATCTTGTATGTAAAACTATTTTTCAAAAGATATAAGAAGAAATCATTAAATCCATTTCTCGAAAGATATTTTTTACATGATAAGTCTATGAGAGATGCATTTGCTAGTTGATTCCATATATCAAAAATCAATGATGTGAATCCAAAAACTCAATATGACATATGTTTATTAAGTTCAGAAGAGAATAATGTATCGAGAAAATCCGATTGTTAGGATCAAGAAGATCCGAAAATGAAATTTAACACTTTCATGCATTCGGACGAGGTTTTGCTATAGATTTTCTAATTCAATTATGAAGATAAAACATGTTTATCATCATATAAATTTTTGTATTCAAAACACATAATTTCCAATATATAATTAAGGCATGTAATTGTGTAAAATCATCATGGCAATTAAGTGATTTGATCATTATAAAAAATCCAAAAATAATCTTAACAAGTTTATACATTCGGATATATTAACATTCCTAATTCTCTTCTAATGAAATCAAATTGTTCTTCACTTAAAGCTTTTGTAAAAATATCAGCTAGTTGATGCTTAGTATCAATGAACTCTATGATTACATCATAATTAGTGACATGATCTCCTATAAAGTGATGTCTAATATCAATATGTTTTGTTCTTGAGTGTTGAATGAGATTCTTTGTTAAACATATTGCACTTGTGTTATCACATTTAATGGGAATGTTTTTAAGATGGACTTTATAATCTTCTAAGGTATTTTTCATTCACACAACTTGTGCACAGTATACACTAGCTGCAATATGCTCAGCTTCGGTTGTTGATAGTGCAACCGAGTTTTGTTTCTTAGATAACTAGGAAACAAGGGAATGTCCTAAAAATTGACATGATCCTGGTGTGCTTTTTCTATCTAATCTACAATCAGCAAAATCTGCATCAGCATACGCAATTAACTCGAAATTCTCAGATTTTGGATACTATAATCCTAGATTTGTGGTACCTTTAAGATATTTAAGTATTCTTTTAACTGCTTTGAGATGAGATATCTTAGGGTTCGATTGAAACCTAGCACAAAGTCCTACACAAAACATGATATCTGGTCTAGTTGCAGTGAGGTAAAGTAAACTTCCTATCATGCCCCTATAAGTTTTTTGATCGAAGTTTTCTCCACTTTCATCAACTTCTAACTTAGTGGAGGTGCTCATAGGAGTGTTAATAGCTTTTGAGCTATCCATATTAAATCTTTTTAGCAGATCTAAGGCATATTTCGTTTGACTAATAAAGATGTCATTGCTTAGTTACTTAATTTGTAAGTCTAAGAAAAAGGTTAATTCTCCCATCAAACTCATTTCAAATTTGAGACTCATGGTTTTAGCAAAATATTTACAAAGAGATTCATTCCTAGAACCAAAGATAATATCATCAACATAAATCTGAACAATGAGAAAATTATTTTCAAAATTCTTGATAAACAATGTAGTATCGACCTTGCCTTTTGTGAAATTATTTTCAATAAAAAAAGTACTAAGTCTATCATACCAAGCCCTTGGGGCTTGTTTTAAACCATAGAGAGCTTTAGTTAATTTAAATATATGATTAGGGAGGCTATTATTTTCAAATCCGGGAGGTTGTTCAACATAAACTTTTCAGAAATAAAGCCATTAAGAAAAGCGCTTTTAACATCCATTTGAAACAACTTAAAATTATTATTACTAGCATAGGCAAATAGCATCCTTATGGCTTCTAATCTAGCCACAGGAACGAAGGTTTCTTCATCATCGATACCTTCTTCTTAGTTGAAACCTTTGGCCACTAATCTAGCCTTGTTTCTAACCATGATACCAGATTCATTTTGCTTGTTTCTAAAGACCCATTTAGTACCAATAACTAAATGGTCATTTGGCCTAGGAACAAGCTTCCACACCTCATTTCTCTCAAATTGATTTAACTCATCTTGCATTACGATAATCCATGAATCATCTTTCATGGCTTCGTCAGTACATTTAAGTTCAATTTGGGAGAGAAAAGCGGCGTTGGCACAAAAATTTTTAAGAGAAGAACGTGTTTGAAACCCCTTAGATGTGTCTCATAGGATTAGCTCCTTAGGATAAGCATCTACATACTTCTAATCCTTGGGTAAGGGTGTTTCAGAAGTGGATGCATCCAAGTTACTAGTTGAAGAAGGGGTTTTATTTAAATTCAAAGAATCGAAATTAACATAATCATCAAAATCATTTTTCTTGATTTCAAAAATCTCATTAAAAACAACATGAATGGATTATTCTATAATTAAAGTTCTTTTATTGAAGATACGAAAAGCTTTAGAAATCGAAGAATAACCAAGAAAAATTCCTTCATCGGATTTAGCATCAAATTTTCCTAAGGTATCTTTTTAATTCAAGATAAAACACTTACACCCAAAAACTTTAAAATATGAAACATTGGGTTTTTTATTATTCCATAAATCATAGGGAGTTTTGGTGAGTAAGGGTCTTACTAGAACTCTATTCAAAATATAGCATGTAGTGTTTACGGCTTCGGCCCAAAAATATTTGGGTAGGCTATGTTCATTCAATATGGTTCTTGCCATTTCTTGTAAATTTCTATTCTTTCTTTCTACTACTCTATTTTGTTGAGGATTTCTTGGAGTAGAGAAGTTATGGTTGTATCCATTAGATTCATAAAATTTTTAAAAATCACGGTTTTGAAATTCACCACCATGATTACTTCAAATTGATGAAATCATAAAACCCTTTTCATTTTGAATAAGTTTACAAAACTTGGTGAAATATCTAAAGCATTCATTTTTGTGTTTCAAGAAATAAGTCCATGTGTATCTAATATAGTCATCTACAATGACAAAGGCATATTTGCTACCTCCTTGGCTTGATGTAGAGATTGGTCCGAACAAGTCCATATGGATCAATTGTAAGGGCCTAAAGGTGCTTATTTGATTCTTAGATTTGAAACTACCCTTAATTTGTTTTCCTAATTGACAAGCATCACACACATTATCTTTGATGAACTTGATATGAGAAATTCCTCGTACAAGTTCTTTGGATAATATTTGAGTGATTAGTTTTATGCTAGCATGACCTAATCTCCTATGTCAAAGCCAAGCATCCTTATTCAAAACCGAGAAACACATTTCATTGCAAAGATCATTGATGTCAATGGTGTATACGTTATTATGTTTTAATGCAATCATAGATGTGTTTTTGTGTGATTTTTCAATGATGCAAGCATTAGATTCAAATTTGACGATATATCCTTTATCACATAATTGACTAATACTCAAGAAGTTATGTTTTAAACCATCAACTAACAAAACATCTTCAACAAAGAAGTTGGATTTGTTACCTATGGTTCCTTTGCCAATGATTTTACCTTTGTTGTTGTCTCCAAAGGTGACATAGCCTTCGTCTATGCTAGTGAGCTTAGAGAATTGAGATGGATCTCCGGTCATATGCCTTGAGCATCCACTATCAAGGTACCATCTCTTGCTCCTAGCTTGTGATGGTATATGTCTCTACAAGAAAGGATAATTTTTAGGTACCCATTTACTTTTGGGTGCCTCAAAAACTGATCTACATTGTTTATTATGTTGCATAGAGTTTATCATGGTTCCTTTAGGAAATCAAATCAGTTTGTTCGGGCTAATTTTCTTGAATGGATAATGATACGTTTTATGTTCATGTTTGTAACAAAAGTTGCATTTACTTTGGTGTCGAACATGTAAGATATGGCCCTTTATGAAGGTGGTTGGATTTTGGTAAGGATTTCTCACAAATCTGATTCCACTTCTTTTAGGAATGTGGCCCTTATTTGTAAGGATCATGTTCAAAGACTTGTTACCAACCTCGAACTTCTTCAAGGCGTCCTTAAGTAGCAAGTTCTCCTTTTGGAGAGTTTCTAGATTATGGCATTTTTCACATTGAGCTAAACTATCATGATATTCAGTTTTAATTTATCAAAATTGCTAACAAGACTATCATGCTTATTTTTCAGCAATTTATATTTTTTACTAATTGTTTTACATTCATCAAATAAGTCATGGAAGCCATTTAATAATTATTCAAATGATAAATCTGCATCAATTAAATTTGTTACCTCTTCTCCGATGGCCATTAAGGCGTAATGGGCAACTTACTGGTGTTGGACTCCTCTTCTTCGGACGTGCTCGAGTCATCCCACGTTGCTTTGAGCGCCTTCTTCTTTGATGTTCTCTTCTTGGCTTGGGGACAATCACTTTTGTAGTGTCCTGACTTTTTGCACTCGTAGCAAATTACTTGGTTTTTTTTTTGTTTAAATTTATTTTTTGTGTCATTTTTAAACTTATTTTTCTTAATGAATTTTTTGAATTTTTTTGTTAGAACTGTCAAGTCATCGTCACAGTCCTTATCACTTGAGTTTTCTCTGAAGTGGTCATCTAAAGTTCTAAGTGTCATATCCTTCCTATTCTTTAGAATGATCTCTTCTTGCTATTCATGAGCCTTGCAAGTCATTTCATAGGTCATTAATGACCCGATTAGTTCTTCAAGAGGGAAGTTGTTTAAATCTTTAGCCTCTTTAATAGCAGTGACTTTAGGGTCCCAACTCTTATGAATGGATCTTATAATCTTATTTACGAGTTTAAAATCCGAAAAACTTTTGCCGAGTCATTTTAGACCATTGATGACATCCGTGAAATGGGTGTACATATCGCTAATAGTCTCACTCGGTAAGATTGATTTTTGATTTATCGCCAAAATGCCTCGGCATATCTACCGAGTCATGGTTCCTGGTGACTTAAGCTGCAAATCTTATAGATGGTTTGGAATGGGTAGGGAGCAAAGTGAGTCCAAGAAAACATTGTTATTAGCCAGCGGACCACCATGGCCATTGACTCGTATCGTGGCAAGCACATCGAATTGGCTGCATCACTAGGCATTCAGGTCAGCGACAGGAATGGATCTCTCAACCACTAAGATCAAGACTAATGGGTAACAAATAAAAAATAAAAAATAAAAAAAACAAAAGCAGAGATAACTAATGTG
Source organism: Musa acuminata AAA Group (assembly GCF_036884655.1). Lineage (NCBI taxonomy): Eukaryota > Viridiplantae > Streptophyta > Magnoliopsida > Zingiberales > Musaceae > Musa > Musa acuminata. The sequence goes on along the minus strand of NC_088346.1, from coordinate 14,811,957 downwards.
ATTCATAGTTTGGCTCGCATGCTTATCCATCGCAAGGACTGTGCTTTCAACCAGCATTCTCCTTCTTCTACCTCATCTTATCCCAAGTGAAGAAGCCACACAAGTTTGCTCGCCGAGGGCAACAGCAAAAGTGATCGGATGCGGAACGTAGAATCCGACCTTTTAATCATTGCCAGTAGAGCGGACCAAACACGTTACTTCTTGTCTGCACCTGCTGCTACTAAACAAACGAAGCTTGCCTTGCCAAACCAAGGAACCTACAAAGCCGATAGATGATGGATGAGCATCTGCAGCCACACATATGTTCCAAAAGCTGTTTCACTTTGTGATCATAAAGCCTGCCACAGCTGGATTCATGAGCAAGCCTTTTGGCCGAGAAACCTAATCCTTGTCCACTTTCCATGCACCCAAATTAGTCTGAGCGTTGTTATCTGCATATTGCAGTGCGTGCAACGCCCTAACCTACGAGGAGGAGATCCTGCTCCTGCTTTCTCTTCCTATGGACTAAATCTATCTCTCGTCTCTTCCAAGGTTGCAAATCAAGTTTCAGCAGCTACTCGATCCATCAGGTGGAAGATACCATGACAAGAAATGTGATCTTCAAAAGTGGCCTCGAGCAAAGCCCAGAGAGTCCCAGCAGAGAGTCCCGTCAACTTGTCCAACTCGACTCCCATATTCCATTTCATCCAAAAAGACTCTTCCCACTATGAAGTCTGTGGTTTAGACTTCTGTTCGGGAGGAAGTGCATGCCATCATTCCCTTTGAAACGCCACTAGTTGCCATCTTGCTTGGTAAGTGCTTGACCTTACATGCTAATGCCATTTGACTTTCTCATAATTGGGGATGATGACGGTCCACCTCAACTACAATTCACCCAATATAATATAACGTAGTGGAAAAATGAGATCAAGAAATCACTTTCACTTCACCACTTTTCCATCTCACTGTAACGCACTCATTCAGCACTCTTTGTTCCCACTTGGTTCATCTCTACATTCTGACGAAGATGTGATCATCTAAACCAATTGTTATGGTAGATTGTTCCCTGTTTCTGTAGGAAATCAGTAACAGGTTGCGGTTTCCTGTCGAGTAGGATTCCAGCGCAAGGAGATCAAATTAACTTTACCGGTGGAAATAAAGAAATGGAATGGCATGGCATCATGTGGATGAAAAGGAAAAGGAAACACAGAACCTAAGAACAGTACCTTTTAAGGGATGAACTGGGTTCGATTTAACGCAAAAAGTAGAACCATTTGGCCTAAGTTGGAACATGATCATATCCAAGGTCTCCATTTAGACTCCCAGGGGAGTCACTTCGTCGTGTATGTGCATCCCTATCGTGCTTGCTTTAGCAAATCATTGCACCTCTCGGTAGAGAGGCACCAGCAAAAAGAGGAGAGCAGGCAGTGGCCAACCCCCATCGCCTGCTCATTAGAATTCCCCTCGAGAGCAGGGAGAAGTTTGGAGGTGTCGGTAGAAGCAAACCATCTTCCATTACCTTTCTGACTTGATACAGCTCCCGGTGGTAGCCATGCTGCAGCTCCTGTCGGCCGTGACGAGGAGGCTGAGATGGCCCAAGAAGCGCAGCGCACGGGTGTTCGACGAGGCGGCTCTGGCGCTCACTCCCGAGGATGCAGCGGCCGCGCGCCGCCCGTGGGGAGCTCTCGCGACGCTGCTGGCGATCGCTCGTGCGCCGCTGGCGGTAGCGACTTGCTTTGCATGCCAGGCTGAGGACATGGAAGCAGGGGGCCGTCTCCATGCAGCGGAGGTAGGTGATTTGATGGTCGGGGAGGCCATGCGCTTTGCCATCTATCTGTAGGCGTTCGGCTTTGATCTTTGTCTATATATAAGAATGATATTATGTACTTTGGAATACCGAGGAAGAAAAATAGAGAGGATTTCAAATGGTTTTCTTGGTTTCATTGTGGTGTTTACTCGAGACTTGGTGACCTTGTTTTGCGTGATTACTCGAGGCTTTCACAACATGATTTATACTTGACACCAAAGAATCAAGAAGATTTCTGATATGCTACTTTAATTTCTGGGTGCTTCAAGGTTGTCAAAGAAGGGAAAGTGAATGAAGTATTTGATCAACTATTGACATAGACTACCATGATTGTTTTGGGAACTCCTGCAACCACAAAGATGCTCTTGGAAATCAGGCTTCGTAGGATTTATTCCTCTGTTTCAGTCTTAACGTATCCTCAAGAAACTGCATAACATGATTCAGGCCACAGTTCACCTTGTTTAGAAAATGCAAACTTGCGGCAATCATCTCATTAAGTCCGTCTCGAATCAGGGAAATATAGTATTACCGGTTGCTTGAAAATTAATCCGATGGCAATTTTATGTTGCCTTCTCTTTATGAATTTGAAGATAGAAATGATCAACAGCTTCTTCTTTTTTTTCTTTTTAATGTGGGACAGGGAATGATCAATGTGTCAAAACTTGTCTTGATCCTTCGTGGTATGAGGTGATAGCGGTGGACAATCTGATGACTGTGGTGGGATGCATGGCCTTTGCCGGTCCTACATAGCATTTCTCCGAGATAAGTTTGCGATAGGATAGTTAGTGGGAGGCCAAAGTAATCCCAGTCCATGATATGTTTGACAATTCCTGGTTGATGAAAGTGACTAAAGAAAGAGATCGAATCGTTTTAAAAGCTCCAGAGAATATTTTTCTACTTTACAGAAAGCAAAAGGGAGAAAAAAAGGTGGGTGAAGAATGTTGCACTTCGATAGAGGAGAGCAACGACTCATTCTTGAAGTCTTTGCCATGCCACCATGTAGATTTAGGAGCAGAAGCAGATTTGGAAAATCTACTTAAGCAAATTTAATTTCTAGTAGCAATTAATAAGTAGCATATTTGGATTCGGGGTTCGGTCCGGTCTTAAGCTTGGAGCTCTTTCAATTTAGTTTTAGAGCTGGAGACTGGTGTAGCTGAGAGATTGAGGTGGTCTTTCTTGCATAGCAAGACTGTGTTCGCCAGCGCGGGGAAAATATACGATGCATGAGCATAAGATGAATGACAAACTTTTGGAGACATGTTCAAGATTCATTGTTAAAGTGGAGGGTCATCCAAAAAGTAGAGGACCCCACAAAGTTACCATATGCTTGACCTCCATTGTGGACTAGAAGCATATGCTTGTCCTTGTAGCCATTGGATGCACATAGTAGTTGTTAAAGAAGTGGTCACTCTCATGGTTGGGTACCCAAGGGGGGATTCCATGTACGCTTAGATGAAGTTTCTGAGACGCAAATGCAATCACAAACTCTCCTGCATGTCATCCTCCATATTAGCTAGGCATCAGGCCTTGGGTTCAGTAGATCGATCACACAAGTGAAATGTGTTCGTAGGGGAGCAACACTAATTAGCCAGAAATATCTATGTATGTATGTATGTATGTAAATTTGCTGAAAATTGCATGATGGCTTTATTATAGGGAACTTTGACTTGAAATTGACTAGAGGAATTTTGACTTAAATCTGCTCTAAGAAGTTATCATACACAGATAGTATGTGCAGATTGTCATACCGTGGCACATCAATTAGAAAAAATGCTTCGGCAGATGTTCCAAGTCGAATGGTTGCAGTTCCCTCAGATTATTGGCAAATTTTGTCCTAATATTCAAAGAGAAATCATAAATGAACTATCCAAAAGTTCATCTGTAGAAATGCAGAACAGAGCCCATGTTGCAGAGTGCGGATTATGCCGGCTTTGGAGGTAGTAATCGAAGGGAAGTAAGTAGCATGGTAGCGTCCATGAATTTGCTGGCCACATGGACGGACACCTTTCTTTCCTATAGAAGAGGAGAAAAAGGCACAGAAATAAATCAAGAATTGATGACATCTGTAATTTGTTAATCAGTTTCTGGAGAAGAAGATGAAGAAAGAAAAATCTTCAAGTTGAAAAGAGATGATGATCAGGAGAAAACAACCACTCATATCTGAGCATGATTGATGATGCAATTCTAGGAACTCGAATAACCTAGAGAAACTTTATCCCGCCTGCCGGGTCTTGATCAGATCCAGATCATACTTGGACTTGATGGGATTGATTTTATTTAATAATAATTTAATAATATTTTATTTTATTTATTATTTATTCACTCAGTGGTTTAAATCATTTAATCATTATTGTACAAATTTTATGAATTACTTGACTAGATCTACGCCATACTCTAACTTGATCCGACTGATTTTATTTTGTAATGATTTTATAATATAGTAATTAATCATGATTAGTTGGTATTTATTATGGTACAAATTTTATGAATGGCTAGTTTAGTATAATTTACTTGATACCAATTCATTAGTTGGTACCAGAGAAAATCTGAATTGTTAAAAAAATATATATTTTTTGACTTATTTACCCCTAAGAGTTTGCAAAAGTTATATCGAGGGGCAAGACCCACTTTGGGAAGAGGATGATTAATAGGTTTCCATATTAGTAGGATTCCTTTGGTTATTGGTCTTCGGAGGAAAAATCCGAGCCACCGCCGCTTGTATCCATCATCCCACCCCATCATCTTCTGCCGATAGAGATATCTCTCCGGTTGGCGCCTCTTGCTTCCTCCTCTTCCACTCGTAGAAGCAGCAAATCATCTTTTGTCGTTTGTCTATCGCAGCCCTCCCGAAGGGACTCCTAGCCTCCTGCCACCATCTATGAAGTTTGGTTTGGATCCAATCCATTCAAACAAATTTCGTTGATTTGATACCTGTATGAGTAGTGAAGCACAAGAGGAATGACAAGCACCGATTCTGACCCGAGAAGGTTATTGGGATGAGGTAATTGGTGCGCTGCATTGGAGTTGGAAGACTAAAGGTAGGCGTTGATGACACTATTTCTTGGGTTGCTCCTCCTAACATATTTTATTGATAGGCATGGGAGGAGCAAGGTTCTGATTTTATATTGCCTTCTGCTCTCTTACTCTCTTGTGCTTTCGGCATGCTTGCAAAGATTGCTGCGCGCTATTCACTGCAAGATGACACTTCACTTTTTTTCTGCAAAGAGTAGATTTAAGATTTGTTATTCCATCTAGATTTCTCCTTATGATTCGGGTATTTGTTGATAAAGGGATGCAAGGTATGCAAGGTATTTGTTGCAATGGCTGAGAAGGGTTGCCACCGACACGAGAGTCCTATTGTTGGGGGATTGCAAAATCACCACAAGACACATTTCGAAGACACATCATTATTGGAGTTGGAAATCAGATGGGAAGATAAAAGGGCAATAATTCATGCTGAATGACAGTCATCGGCTTGATTAAATTGTGGAGTTGCCAGAGAAGTGCTTGTTGGCCCTTTTATAACTTGATACAGCAGCAACTAACAAAGTCTCATATTTATCGTCGTAGTCATTGATGATGTGACTGTCTTTCGCCCATATGTTTCGTTGCTTTAATTTCATGCCATCGTGATCACCACATACATATAAGGGTTTCACGGACTAATTCAACGCAATATTTAAAATAATAATTTTTATTTTTAAATAATAAAAATCTGGGTAAGTATTTATTTCTCTTGCTGGATATGATTAAGTGTTATAGGCTTTGTTTTAAATATGATTTTCGTTCTTTATATATCTTATGATGTGTTAGTATGATTGTTTTAATCATGAATTTTTTATTATAAATTAATGTAAGTGATTATTGCAAGTGGTAAAAAATAGATGAGTGCAAATGTTATATATATTTATGTATTTTTAAATGAGTTTTTATTAATTTTATTATAAAAGTTTATATTGTTAGAATCTTAATGATACTAAGGAGGATTGAATTAGTATAATAATAATTTTAATTAATTTTTAAATTCGATCGAAAAATCAACATATTTTTAAAATCGAGACCAAGTTAATTTACTAGTAAAAAAAAAAAAAACTAAGTCACCATTAAACATATTCGATGTATGTTCACTCTTGATTTTTCTTTTCTCGAAGTTATTGGTTTTTACTATCGATTTTCTTTCCAACAAGCGAAAATTAATAATTCTTATTAATATTTTCTCCTTTTTAAAGTTCTTTTATCTTTTATAAATTAGAATTTCAATCGAGCTTTATAGAAGGAAACTTAAACTATGCTCAAAATGAAAGCTCAAATCATTTCATAAAAGATTTACACTTCACTAGTTTGGAATAGAAGTTCCATTAACAAAGCCTGAGTATGATATTTATAAGCTCCAAAAGACTTCATGAATTGAGTCAAAATTTTAAATCTTTGAAATTTTGAGATATGGATGGTATTATCGATACTTTTGACACGAGTTATGATTCTGGACTTTGATGGTACCGTCATCATAATTTTTGAATTTTAAGTGATATTATCATTGCCCTAAGTAGTACCATTGTTTTAAAATGTTAACAAAGAACAAATAGTGCTTGTTGGCTAGTTTAAGCGATACTATCACTTGGGTCTGCTAGTACCACCACCCAAGTTGTTTAGGCTCGCTAACATACATAATTTAGCTCCACTTTAAGCCCAATAGTTTTATTAATAAGTTGGTTTTGTTTTAGCTCAATACTAACTTAAATTGGGTTGAAATTACCTCGATTAAAACATTGATAAATTAATCATTCATCTAGTATATCCTTAAAGCTTTTGCATATTATCCACTCTTCTGACATGTCATCCGATCTTTCAACACTTTGTCTGAACTTTTAGTACATCACCCTTTCTTTTGACATATTTCACATTCCACCAGTATGTTGATTTTTTCATGACATTCAATCTTCTGATGTAGTATTTGATCCTTCTAGCATGATACCTAAACCTATAGCATTTAATCTAATCTCCAACACGTCGACCAATCTTCTAGCTCGGCATTCAATTTTTGATATGATAATTTTCTCGTACAACATCTAGCTCTCTTACTTGAAAGTTAGCCCCTCGATAGTCCAATTCCATGATTGAAGTATTTTCCTGTATCATTTATCTTAAAATTATATTAGTCCAATAAATTTATTAATTAATTTCATCATTAAAATTCATGATTCAAAAATCTCTTCCTTTTTTATGATGATAACCAATTGATAATGGGTCTTAACAAGTCTCCCATTATATTATAAAAATTATGAAGAATTTGAACTCAAAAATAAAAAGCATATATATTTTCAATACTTATCCTAAATTTAAATTGAAACAAATTCAATCTTTTTGATATTATCATTTTAAACCTAATTATTCAATGAAGGTTTAAATTTCTAGTTATAATTGTGATCATTTTAAATTTTAAATTTCAACCATTATCACGATATAATGTCAATCAAAAGATAAATGTAAATTAACAATTTGCATAAATTAAATATGAGTTGTATAACCAAAAAAGAAAAAAAATAGACAACATGATTCTACTTGTTCATGTATGAGTCACCACATTTCCCCCTTTGTCATCAACAAAGATAAATAAAAGTTAAACAATAGCCATTATTTCTCCCTCTTTGTCAACGATAAAAAAAACATAAGTTACTATTTCTCTCCTTTTGTCATCAGCAAAAATAGAGGAGTAGATCAATGATCCAATTGTGTAAAAATAAAAATTACTTTGATATCATGGTACATGAAAGATCTCAATATTATGTCATTAAAGATAAGTTCAATTCATAGACACTAAGAAATCAAGAGAAAAATCTAGTATAAATCATAATTCATTCGGATAAATCTCTCTCAGATATCAGTAAAAAGAAATAATCATAGAAGAAGTAGTAGTAAAAGGTATTTAATTATACATTTGAAAGATTCAACATTCCTACTTCTTTTCTAATAAAGTTAATTTAAATCCTACTTAGAGGTTTAGTAAAAATATCTATAAGTTGATATTTTATGTCTATGAAATCCAAAAAATATCATGATTACTTACATAATTCCTAATGAAATGATATCTAAGATCAATATGCTTGGTTCAAAAATGTTGAATAGAATATTTTGATTAGCAAATTGCACTAATATTGTCACACTTTATATAGACATTTTAAAAGCAAAATTTATAATCTTTTAAAGTATTTTTCATCCAAACTATCTTTGCACAAAATGCAATTGCCATAGCATATTCAACTTTAGTTGTAGATAGTGCAATAGAGATTTACTTCTCATATGACCAAGAAATAAGTACATGACCTAAGAACTAATAAATTTCAAAGATACTTTTTCCATCTTTTCCATATCCCACAAAGTTAGCATCAATATAGCAATCAAATCAAAAATTTTAGATTTATGATATCATAATCCCAACATTCCTTTTAAGTATTTAATTTTTTTTTACTACTTTATAATAAGATTGTTTAAGATTAAATTAAAATCTTGTACAAAGTCCTATCATTTGAAATCTTGTACAAAGTCCTATCATTAGTTGCAGTAAGGTATCGTAAACTACCTATCATACATCTATAAGTCTTTTAATCAAAGCATTCTCGTTCATTATCCATATCTAATTTAGCAGAGATATTCATTAGTATGTTGATAGCTTTATCATTTTTCATATAAAATTATTTTAATAAATTAAGAATATACTAAGTTTGACTAATTGAAATCTCATTATTTATTTGTTTAATTTGTAATCCTAAGGAAAATGTCAATTCACCTATGAAGCTTATTTCAAATTCTCAACTCATACTTTGATTCACATAAAAATTCAATAGTAGAACAAAAAATAATATCATTAACATAAATTTAAATAATAAAAAATTATTATTAAAATATTCAATAAACAATGTGGTATCGATGTTGTTCTTTGAAAAGTTATTTTGTATAAGAAAAAAACTAAGCTTTTTATATCAAGCCATAGGGGCTTATTTTAACCTATAGAGAATCTTAAATAATTTATATATGATTTGAAAATGATCATTTTTAAATTTAGATGGTTGTTCAACATAAATTTTTTCGGAGATAAAATCACTAGGAAAAATACTTTTAATATCTAATTTGAAATAATTTAAAATTTTTAAAACATACATAGGTAAAAAGTATCCTTATGCCTTCAAGTCTAGTTATAGGAATAAATGTTTATTCATAGTCTATATCTTCTTCTTGGTTGAAACATTTGGCTTATCATAATCTTGTTTTGAATCACGACATATGTTTATCTTATGTATTCCTAAAGACCCATTTCATGTTAATTATAAGATGATCACTAGATCTAAGAATAAGTATTTAAACTTTATTTCATTTAAATTGATTTAGCTTTTCATAGATTATTGAGATTCATGAGTCATATCTAAAAGCATTGTCAATGCACTTAAGCTTAATTTGAGATAAAAAATAGTATTTGTATAAACATTTTTTTTTTAAAAGAATGAGGTTGAACATGTTTTATTATATCCCCAATAATAAGATCTTTAGAATGTACATCTATATACTTTCATTTCTTAGGTAAGATTTCTTTAGAAGTATATATATTTAAATTGCTTTGAAGAGTAGAGAGTTCATTTAAATTTAATTTATCAAATTTAAAATTATTATCAAAATTAATTTTCTTAGTTTGAAGAGATTCATTGAAGACAACATGAATATATTCTCAATAACTAAAGATCTTTTATTTAAAATTTGATAAGTTTTAGAGGTAGAAGAATATCCAAGAAAAATACCTTTCATCATATTTTATATTAAATTTAAAGACATCCTTGTCATTTAAAATAAAATATTTATAATCAAAAGTTTTGAAATATAAAATATTGGGTCTTTTGTGGTTCTACAATTTATGAAGAGTTTTAGATAGATCAGATCTTATAAGAACCTTGGTCATGTCGCATTAATGACTTTGATCCAAAATTATTTAGGTAAGTTATGTTCATTAAATAATGTCATTGTAAGCTCATATATTTTCTTTTGTTGAATCTCGTATTTTGATGATGAAACTCCTTGATATATGTTTATGATTTAATCTGCGTTTTGAGTGACGCAAGATGCCTCAATCAGGATGAGACAATTAAAGCAGGAAAATCATGTTGTGCCGGAGGAACATGTCAGAAGATTGGACGTCGGGCTGGTGGATCGGTCGACGTATCAATAGAAGGCTTCGGGCCGTGGACTCGGGCATCGGGCCAAGAAGAGCGGGTATTGTGCCAAGGATATCGGAGTTGCGAAGCCAACTGGCCGATTGGGCAATAGGCCGCAGGAAAGGACGATGCGCCGAAGAATCGGACGAAGCGTCGAGGGACCAATGACATGCCGGACAACTTGGTTAATTACTTAGGATTAATTGTCTCGATCGAAGTTTTGTTTACATGTGCAGGATTAACTACGATGAAAGTAAGACATGCAGCAGGAGTTGCGCCGGAGTCAAGACAATGATCACGTTGGGAGTTCGAGAGTTCTACGGAAGTTCGGACGGTCGTTGGAGGTTCTGCGGGAACAAATCCGAGAAGTCCAGGAGCTTGCCAAAGAAGCTCGTCGGAACTCGTCAAGTGGATCGTCGCAAGTCCAGGAGTTTGCCGGAAGTCCGCAGGAGCATCACCGAGGGTTCATCGGATGATCGACGGAAGTTTGCCGGAAGCTCGCCGAAAGAAGCGATTGACGTACCGGAGCAAGTTGCAGTAAATGTCTTAGGAAATAATCATAGTTAGCACAATGATTAAGTTAGAAATGGAAGGTGATCCCATTAACTTAATCTTGGGGCAATCGGGCCCTTGAAAGACCCAAATTGGGCCGAATGAATCAACCCATTCGGACCTGAAATAGTGCTAGGAGGTAGCACCGCTAGGGTAGGAGGTAGCACCGCCCAGGAGGCAGTGTCCGAGCGAGACTGGGCGGTGCAACTGCCCCAGCCAGGAGGTAGCACCGCTTGGGCTCAGTCTCCGAGCGAGACTGGGCGGTGCAACCTCTCCTGACAAGAGGTGGCACCGCCTGAGCTCAAGTTTCGAGCTTTGCCAAGCGGTGCAACCGCCCCAGTCAAGAGGTGCAACCGCCTGAGCTCGGTCTTCGAGCTCTAGCAGAGAGGTGCAACCGCCCCTGACAGAGGTGGCACCGCCCAGAGGCTCAGTCTTCGAGCTCTGCCAGGTGGTGCAACCGCCCCAGTCAGGAGGTGCAACCGCCTGATCCTAGAATTTCGGGAATTAACAGTTTTGAGCTCCAAATTTGAACTGGGTTGGGGCCTATAAATACCCCACCCATTCAGCACTAAGACAGTAAGAACTTACCCGAAATCTTGATATTTTTCAGTGATTTTTAGAGCTCAAAACTGTTGTAAAGATCAAAAGTTCTCCTCCTTCTGTTCTTCAAAGTTTGAGTTGTAAAGAGAGAAGAGAAAACTTCTGTAAGGGTTGTCTCCTAAGCCTGTCAAAAGGAGTGAATCTGTAAAAGGGTGGTTGGCCTTCGCCTATTGAAGGAAGGCCTCTAGTTGACGTCGGTGACCTCGTCGGTGGAGGAAGCTAAAAGTGGAGTAGGTCAAGATTGACTGAACCACTCTAAATCTCGGTTTGCATTTCCTTTGAGCATTTTACCTTCACTGCAAACTTCTTAATAGCTTACTGCCTTCTGCGATTTTACGAACGAGTTTCTAAGTTCAGAACTTTCTGAATCTGCGTTTAGACGTAAATCGGCTTTTTTTGTACGATCATCATATTTCAGTTTACGTTTACGTTTTGATTTCAATCATAACTGTTTACTGCCTTCTGCGTCTTACGAATAAGTTTCTAAGTTCAGAACTTTCTAAATCTGCGTTTAGACGTAAATCGGCTTTTATCGTAAGAACGTCGCATTTCAGTTTGCGCTTGTATTCTGCTTTCCATCATAAACTGCAAACTGCCTTCATAGATCTACTTTAACGTCATCTCGCTTAATCTCAAGTTAAAGTAATCTTAGAATCGGCTTTCACATCGAAATCATTTTTATCGAACGAACGCAGCTTTCGTTTTAATCGCTGAAAAATTTCCGCTGCACTAATTCACCCCCCCCTCTTAGTGCTCTTGATCCTAACAATTGGTATCAGAGCTTGGTATTTCTCATTTTAGACTTACACCCAAGAGAAATGGCTCTTCGTGGCTTTCAAGAGGGCTTTTCGATTTTTCGTCCACCGTTGTTTAACGGATTGGACTACACCTATTAGAAGACCCGAATGAGGATCTTTCTTATTTCTATGGATGTTGAACTTTGGAATCTTGTCGAAAACGGTTTTTCAAAGTCTTCTCTTCCAATGATCGAATGGTCGGATTTAGAGAAGAAGCATTTTTCTTTAAACGCAAAGGCTATGAATGCCTTATTTTGCGCTTTGGACAAAAATGAGTTCAATCGGGTTTCTTTGTGCGAAACGGCTTTCGATATTTGACGCACTCTTGAAATCACGCACGAGGGAACTAGTAGAGACAAAGACTCGAAAGTTAATATTTTACTGCATGATTTTGAGCTTTTTCAAATGAAGCCAAGCGAAACCATTGGTGACATGTATACCCGTTTTACGGATGTCGTCAATGGTTTAAGAGCTCAAGGCAAATGTTTTTTGAATTCTGAACTTGTGAACAAGATTTTGCATTCTCTTTCTAAGAAGTGGGATTCAAAAGTAACGGCTTTACAAGAAATAAAATATTTAAATATTTTTCCACTTGAAGAACTAATTGGTTCATTGATCACATATGAAATGACATACAATACACGTGAAGAACTTGAGAACCACCTTCCAAAGAACAGGAAGGATTTGGGACATAGAACATTTGAAGACCACTCGAGTATAAGCTCAAGTGATGGTGAACTTAAACTACAAATGAAACAAAAATTAAAAAGCAAAAAGAATGGAACTACTTGCTTTGAACGCAAGAAGAAGAACAAAAATTGGGATGAATCGAGCTCCTCCGAAGACAAGGAGAAAATTAACAAAGGCGAGGTGGCAAACTACGCCTTTACGCCTTTCGACGCTGAGGTAATCAAAATGCCTTTAATTTACTTTGAAATTACATTATGCTTTTCATAAAGCATTTTTCTTTTTTATTTAATTTTCTTGAAAATTGCATGTTTAATAATTTTATAATGAAAATACAAACAATTAGGAATCATGCTTATCATTCTAGTAATTTTGAAAATAATCATGAAAATTGCATGTTTATGATAAACAAAATGATTTTGATTAAAAATACCTTATGAAATCATGCTATATGTGGTTGAGAAGTAATAATGTGTATCATGTTGATTTCCATTGTTATTTCTCGATTTTGAGTATATGAAATCATGTTTAATTTGAAGTTATGATTAATGAGTATATATTTTTGAAATTATGTATGATGATTCTTGATATTTATGGATTATCGATTTTCATGATAATAATAGTGGCTTTAAAAAAAAAATTGATGCATGTTTTCATAAATGAAAAGACATGCTAACATGAAATCGACCACTTAGAATGAAACACTTAAAAAGGGGAAAAATATATTATCAATGAAATCATGAATCTGTTTATTTTGTGAGCCATAAAAATTATTTTGATGATTTAAATTTGAAAAGAGTTTTATCAAAATCATGATCTTGATTTATCAAATTGAATGAATTGAAAATGAATGATGATTTTTCTCTTGAATGATTGTGACTTGTATTCCTTGTATTCATGATATGATTTTTATGTAATTCTTTGTATTCATGAAATATTTATCTCATCACCCAATTATTTCTTTTCAATATTCCTCAAGTGATGATATGAATGCATGAGATATTCATGAATTTATTTTGATGTATGCAAATGAGAAGTTTCGATCATGCATGGTAGGATGCAATGTGACAAATTAATACCATGATGATTTGAAATATTTATGATTTGGAATGATGCATATGCTTTTTATTATGATAATGTATGATGTATCATGAATGCTTAAAAAATTAAATAAATAAATGTTTATATCATGTTAGATGGTTTTACATATTATGCATGATAAGCTATAGTGATGAGTGAAACAATGATTGAAACAATATGAATGATGATTTGGAATCATGCATATAATAATGAGTTTATATGTTTTGAAAATGTGCATGTTTTAATTTGAAAATATAATGATGCACAAATGAGATTGATATTAACCTTTGTCATGATTTAAAAATTGATGTAAAGGGTTTTTGCCTTCTTTTTGACAATGACAAAAGGGGAGATAGCTAGCTTGCACAATTCAAGAAGAAAGCAAAAATTGCACTTCTCAAAAGAGAAGAAATTGCTATCTTGAACATCACCAAGAAGTGCTATCTTGCAAATCTCAAGACATACAAATGCAATCATGCAAAATTTGTAATTTTGCACATCATTAAAATTTATGATGCTTTGGTGATTATGCATGTTCTAAAATGTTATAAAATTCACTAGCTTGCATGATGTAGAACTTAGCTATATTGAACATCACCAAGGAATGCTATCTTGCCAATCTCAAAAAGCAAAAAGTTAACTTGCACATCTAGCAAAACTTATATTTCAAGAAGCAAGAGTTGCTTTCTTGAACATCTCAAAATTGCTAGCTTGCGGGCCTTAAAATGTAGAAATTTTTTGCTAGCTTGTATATGATAAACTTGCTATCATACAACCATGATGATGAGCATGCCTTATCTTCATGATTATATTTGAAAAACTATGACAAAAATATGTCCGAATGATTAAACGTGTTAAAATTATTTTTCGGACTTTTTTGATTGAATGATCAAATCACTTGATTGCCATAATGATTTTACACAATTACTTGCCATGATTACATGTTGGAAATTATGTGCTTGAATACAAAAATTTCCATGATAATAAGTATGTTTTACCTTCATGATTGTAATTGAATATCTCTAGTAAAACCCTGTCCGAATGTATAAAAGTGTCAAATTTTATTTTTGGAGTTTCTTGATACATTATCATCTTCCGAACTTAACAAGCATATGTCATATCAAGTTTAATTCACATCAATGATTTTTGACATATGGAATCATCTAGCAAATGCACTAATTCATATCAAGTTTTAATCGTTGAAAAATTTCCGCTACACTAATTCACCCCCCCTCTTATTGCTCTTGATCCTAACATCTTTAACAACTCCATTTTCTTACAAATTTCTTGGAGTTAGAGAAATTATAATTAAACTCATTTGAATCATAAAATTCTTAAAAATTATGATTTTCAAATCACTTCTACGTATAGAAGAAATTATAAATTCTCCTTCATTTTGAACTTGTTTATAAAGCTTGATAAAATATTTAAAATAATTATTTTTTATGTGTTATGGAGTATGTCTAAGTATAATTATTATAATCAATAACAACTACAAAAGTATATTTACTATCTTATAGATTTGTGATATTGGGTTTAAATAAATCTATATGAATTAGTTGTAATGGCATAGAGGTACTTCGTTTTTGAATTTGAAATTACTCCTTATATATTTTTCTAATTGGTATGTAACACAAAATTTATCTTTAACAAATTTGATTTTAGGCATTCCTCTTACTAGTTCTTTAGTTTCAATTTGAGAAATCAATTTCATAATAGCATATCGTAGTCTCCCATACTAAAGTCATGCATCATTATTCAAAGCCAAAAAATAAGTTGTCTCATGAAAATCATTAAGATCAATAGTATAAACACTATCATTTCTTAATGTTATTAAGGATTTATTCTTATTTGGTATATTTATGATGTAAGTATAAGATTCAAATTGAACTTTATATCTTTTATCATAATATTGACTAATATTTATTAAGTTGTATTTCAAACCATCTATCAAAATCATATTTTCAATCAAGAGATTTGATTTATTACTAATATTTTTATTTTTTATTTTTTTGTTATCTTCGGAGGTAACATATTTTCCATCTCGAGTAATGAGCTTTGAAAAGTTTATAAAATATCTGATCATGTGCCTTGAGTACCCACTATCAAGATAATATTTTTTACTTATTTATCTTATTTGGAGATATACCTATAAGAAAAAGAGATTTACTTTAAATACCCAGTTAACTTAGGATCTTTCATGGTTATATATATCCTTCTTGCCTTTTAGCTTTAAATCACTTATGATTCCTTTAATAATCCAAACTAATTTAAGATGATTATATTTCTTAAAAGAGCATACGTAAGTATAGTGACATTTTTTCATAAAGATTGTATTTAACTTTAGGAATCTATAGTATGGGTTCTTTTACAATTGATTTATGCTATATCTCTTGTTTGTTAGAAACATGTCATCTTCAGACTCTCTATGTGACATACTTGATGCCAACCGTCTTACTAGTCCAAACTATGTGGATTGACTCTATAACCTGAGAATAGTTCTCATAGTGAAAAAATATATGTCCTAGTCCAAACTATGTGGATTGGCTCCGTATCCAAACTATGTCCTAGATAAAAGTCATACCACAACTTGATGCAGGAGCACCTAAGGAAGAGTTTGCTCGATATGAGAAGAATATAGATGATTCCACTCTCGCTTAGTGTTACTTGTCGGCCTCTATGACTCCTGGGTTATAGAGACAACATGAAAACATGGATACCAGATTCATACTCATGCATCTCTATAAATTGTTTGAGGAGTAGAGAATGACTTAGCAATATGAGATATCTAAGAGTCTCTTCCACACTAGGATAACTAAAGGGCCATCGGTTCAAAACCATATCATAAAGATGATAGAGTGAATTGAGAAACTCACAAGTCTAGGAATAGTCCTAGATGATAACCCGTGCATTGATCTTATACTTTAATCCCTACCAGATTCCTTTTCCTAGTTCATTATGAATTTTAATATGGATAAACTTGAGGTGACTCTCTCTGAGCTCCTCAATATGTTAAGGGAAGCAAAGAGCACCATTAAGAAAGAGAAACTAGTTCTCTACAATGGTGAGACCAAAAGGAAAAGGAAGGCTAGAAAGTCCCTTAAGAAGGGCAAGAGTAAGGGCAAATGGGGTAAGACAAATGTTGCCAAGAATGACCCAACGAAGGACAAAGGCCAGTGCTTCCACTACGACAAAGACAGGAATTGGATGAGGAACTATAAGGAGTACCTTATAAAAAAAGGCAAAACAGAAGCTTGAAGAAGCTTCAGGTACATTCATGATCAGTCTCCATTTGTTAGATTCTTATGATAATGCATGGGTATTGGATACCGGTAGTACTTATTGTTGGGAAATCTTGGGGGTGACATCACATGCGCAGTGGAAAAACAAAAAATAAAATCCCCAATTTCCCAAAGATTTGTTTATCGTCATGCGAAGATTGGTGCGCAAAATCTGTAAAACAAAAAACTACATATAGTAAAGATTGTGTTACCTAGAGAGATCGTATATCCCTGAATCATTGCAGATCTCTAGGAGAGGGTGAAGGAGGTCAAGCACCCTCTTCTCTAGCGGTGATCTACACAATAGGGCTGCAACGACGCTCCTCAAAACTTCAGGCCTGCTTTGAGATGGGGAGGGGGAGGAGAATAGAAGAGGCAAGCAAAGGCTCTAGTCTATAATCCATTGAATCCCTCCTATTTATATAAGTCCCCTATCAACTTAATCATAATGGATCCTCCCCTATTGGGTATTAGATTTTCATCCAACTACTCAAGTCTCTTAAATTAGTGGATCTCTATCCAATAATATCTTTGGGCTTTTATTTAATCTCGTCCATGGGATCCAATAATTTAGGGGCTTATTAGATTTTCAATAAGATAGGGGCTCTAGCGGATATCTTATATCCGAACCTCTACTCATTGTAACGCCTACCATATGTGTGTGACCCTCTATGCCCAATATCAAGCCGGTCATGAGTCATACCTATCAGAACTCTTTATGGCTTAGTGAATTATTATCTCCATAATAATTCACTCGACTCATGGACTGCATACATATTAGGTCACTACGCTGTAGTCCCGATACGATATAGGGGAATCTAATCCATTGGACCTATCTATCCTCAGTTATCATGTCCCTATAGTCCCTCATCTATCTAATATCCCAAAGACCGTATATTGGGCATGGTGCTATCAAACCCATACGGTTTCTACTCGAGTCTCACTATAATCAGATTCTCTCGGAGAACTCTTTCTCTCTCAATCTGAATGACCCTAGCTAGGGATTTGTTTGAGCAAGAATACATGAGACATTCCTCTCATGACACTGAGAGTGGATGATCCTCTATCGACACTCAATAGCCCTCGTAAGGTTGACTATCACTCCCGAAGACTGGTTGTGCTAGATCTGGGACATCCAAACTTATAAGCCTGATATCAAAGAGTAGAGCACTCATATATGACATCCTTGATATCTCAAGTCTAAGAACCAGATACACCACTCGGACCACGGAATCTCTATCTAATAATAAGGTATCATGAACCATCCAGCATTCCATAGGCTAATCAATCAGTTAACTCATTCTCCAATGAGCACCTGTATTGTATCCCTAGTGTCCCCACACGAGCAGCTATGAGACCAACTGCATCCATCATATGGACAGATATATAGTACACCAATCTGTCTGATTATCTCGATGTCCCTCTCGAGTAACCTATGACCGGGATTATTTAGGATATGTGTTTAAAGGTGAATCGGTCTCATTATCACGATCTCATCATGATCCGATTCTCATTACACAAATCCAATTATATCACAATATATATATATATATATATATATATATATATATATATATATATATATATATATATATATATATATATATATATATATATATATATATATATATATATATATATATATGCAACAATCGATATAAAGTGATAAAATATTAAAATATAATAAACAAAAAGACTACATGTCAAGTCATACATGTCATCACTCACGTGATTGGCTTGCAGGGCACATATGACTAGCAATCTCCCATTTGACCTAAAGTCAATCACCTATGTGTCTGATCCTCATTAGACCCTTGTGATGCTCAAAGACAATTTAAGACAATGGCTTTGTTAGTGAATCTACAATGTTATCTTCGGATGGAACTCTTTCCATTGCTATATCTCCTTGGGTCACGATCTCTCTGATTAGGAGGAACCTCCTCAAAACACTTCTGATGAGATATGGGTTCCTTCACTTGAGCAATCGCCCCATTATTATCGCAATATAAGGAAATCGGCTCCTCACTACTCTGCATGACTCCCAAATCTATGATGAACTTCTTATCCAAACTCTCTCTTTGTTGCCTTTGTTGCAGCAATGTACTCCGCCTCCATGGTCGAGTCAATAGTGTTATCTTGCTTAGAACTCTTCCAGCACACTGCTCCTCCATTCAAGGTATACACATACCCCGAATTTGACTTGTTATCATCGATATCAGACTGAAAACTTGAGTTTGTATAGCCTTTAATCCTGAGGCTACTACTTCTATATACTAGTACAAGATCCTTAGTCTTTCTCAAGTACTTAAGGATATACTTTACTGTTTTCCAATGCTCCAAGCCTGGATCCGTCTAATACCTACTCGTGACACTCAAAGCATGCAATATATCAAGCCTGGTATATAGCATGGCATACATGATAGACCCTATTGCTGATGCACAAGGTATCTTATCCATGTTCGCCCTTTCTTCGGGAGTCTTTGGGGACATACTCCTATAAAGCGATATCCCATGTCTCATCGGTATGAGACATCTCTTGGAATTTTCTATGTCAAACCTTTTAACAATGCTGTCTATGTACCTGGACTGGGACAAACTAAGCATCCTCTTGGATCTATCTGTTAGGAACAAGAGCCGCACTAAGAGGGGGGGTGAATTAGTGCAGCGAAAAACTTTCGCAATTTCAAAAGACTTGTTTTGATTAAAACTGATTCCAACGAAAATGGTTTTGATTTAATCCATTTCAGAGAGAATTTGAACTTCAAAGCTTTCGTAAAATTAAAGCCGATCTCGGAAGGTGTTTACTTGAAAGAGTATGTAGGTATAGTAAAAGCACAGTGAGGAGAGGCAGTTTGCTATAAAAGTAAATTGCTCAAAGTAAATGCAAACCGAGTTTTAGAGTGGTTCGGTCAATATGACCTATATCCACTTTGGGATTCCTCCTCTGACGAGGTCACCTGCATCCACTAAAGGCCTTCTTTCAATAGGTGAAGACCGAACACCACTTTATAGCACTTTCTCCTTTTTCTGGGTTTAGAAGATGAACCCTTACAAGTCTCACTCCTCTTTCTTGGATGGTTATAAGGCTAAGAGATGAGGGAGGAGAACTCTAACTTTTACAACACTTTAAGACTCAAGAACTCAAGATTATGCCAATGGGTTTCGTGCCCTTTCATGCAAAAAAGGGTGGGATTTTTATAAGCCCTAGTGGCTTCAAAAATGGAGCCAAAAAATGTCTAATCCCTGATTTCCGGGGTCTTGGCGGTACCACCACCACTACTGAGTGGTACCACTGCCTGACACCTGACACTAGGTAGTACTACCGCTCAGTTTGGGTGGTACCACCGCTTGATAGAGCTCGGAGATCGAGCTCTAGCGGTACCACCGCTTAACAAGGGAGTTACCACCACTGGCAGTAATAACTGCCGGTGGTACCATCGCCCAGACCACTTGGGAGACTAGATCTTCTGGGCGGTGCCACCGCCGGCCATATTTTTCAGGGGCTGATTGGGCTGCTCAATCCGGCCCAAATCAACCCTATTAAGGGCCCAATTGGTCCCTAATTAAGTTAGTGGGATTACCTCCCAATCTTAATTTAATTTATGCTCTAACTATAATAATTAATACATGATCATAACTCTTCTTGTTCCAGTGCGTTAATTGCTCTTCCGGCGAGCTTTCGGTGTACTTCCGGTGAACATCCGACGAACTCTTGACAATGCTCCGGTGGACTCCCGGCAAGCTCTTGGACTTTACGATGATCTTCTTAGCTAGTTTCGACGAGCTTCTTTGGCAAGCTCCTGGACTTTTCGATTGGTTCCGGTAGAACTTCCGACGAATGTCCGGACTTCCGACGAACTCTCGAACTCTCAACGTGATCTCGATCTTGACTCCAGCACAACACATGCTTTATGTCTTATTGCTATCGTAGTTAATCCTGCACACTTTTCTCAACATATAGATTAGATCAAACAAATTACAATGGACTTCATCAACAAAATCCAAGATTCAACAATCTCCTCCTTTTTTATGATGACAATCAATTGATGATGAAGTTAACCTTAACTCCCCTTATCTATATGTCATACTTAAAAAAAAAGAATTCAAAGCCTTTGAATTCAAGTATCAAACTGATAAGTTAGATTCATTTAAACTTATCAACAAGCACATCATAATTACTTATCATGATCTAACATTTTGAAAATGATGTCAAGGCATGACATCCATTTTCAAGTTTGATATTTTAAATAAGAAAGATGATAAAGATAGCAATTCATCATTCTATGGCAAGATATCAATTGTAAAATAGCAAGTTAAACTCTAGATATCTTATCATAATGAAGAAAATTTATGGAGCAAATATTTCAAGTTTATATGATGAAATACATTGCATACATTTGTCATAAATTTATCATATTTTGGTCTTATTTCTCCTCTTTTATTATCAACAAAAAGGAGAACGATTCAATAATGCAAGTGTGGTAAAAATTCATGCCACGTTTCAATTTGTATACCAATTATATTTTAAGCATTCATTACATGGTATCATTCAAAAATTCTCACATTCAAAGTTTTAAATATTAAAGAGATAGCATCCATCAACTTTTCCCTTTTTATTTTTCATCAAAACTTCGCATGAAGAAGGAGAGTAAGGAGGAAAATCCATTGAGAACCAACTTTATGAAATGATTTGAATCAAGTTAAAAAAGTTTCATCTCATACTAAAAAATTCATAAAATTTTTCCTTCGTTAAGAAGGAATTCATGTGAAAGAATCATCATATGAAGGATAAAAGAAATTCCAAGAAATTTCATGAATGATCACATCAAATCCATTTCTCATTAAAAATTCACAAGAGATAAACCCAAGAGATGCATTTGTCAATTAATTCCATGTATCAAAAATCATTAAGTGATGGAGCAAGGGTACGAAGTGAACTTGATATGGTATAAACTCATGAAAGCTCCATTTAAGGAATACATTAAGTGAAAGATAGTCCGAAAAAAATATACATTACATTCATCCATTTGGATAAATTAACATTCCTAACTCTACAAATGATCATAATACATCAAGTCATAGATACCAACAGTTAAATGTCTCAAGGAATTTATCCATTCAAAAGATATATCAAGTCTAATTCTTAGATTGATATATTCATTAAAGTAAGCTCAGAATTTAACTATTAGCGTAGAATTTTACTATCAAAGTAAGTAGCATTTTAGTCATCAAAGCACAGCATAAGTAGCATTTTAAATTTATAATATTAAAGTAAACAATATATGATTACAACATAACAAAGAGGAATTGTGTCCACTTCTCCTTAAATACATACACAGCTTATTCAGGTGGTGGAAAGTTCAAATATCTAAACAAAATATTAAACTGTTGATGAATTTGCTACAACTCAGTTAAGATTTGATCTTGGTGTTGTTCAAGTCGATCTTGTCGTTGTTTAAAACATTATATCCGAGTCACTATGTTGTCAATAGATGAGGGAGATGCTTGCTCTACTGGAGGTGATTCCTTAAAGGGATCAGTTGGAAGAGATTAATTACTCCTAAAAATTAGTGTTTCAGGTTCTGGTTCTGGTTAGAGGGGATCAGTCCTTCTAGATAGTCTAGTCCATATACCATTTCTAAATGTACATCTTATCCGTCGAAGTAGATTTCTATTTATGATACTAAATCTGTCTAGTTTTATAATTTCTTCGTCGAGTGGAATGCCAATATCATAGGCATGGAGTAGTCTTGTGATTAAGCCACCATATGGAAGCATCATATCCTTTTTTGATAGTTCAATCATGTTTTGTTGGATTAGGTAACCAAAATAATTGTTATGTCCCTTCATAATCCAATACATGATACCTAGTTCCATTTAACTTACTTCATTATGATGATATTACTTAAGGAGAATTATACTTATCAAGATGTGATGAAGTATTTTGGTGCTTAAATGTAGTAAATATTCACAGCTTTTTAGAAGAATCGTTAAGTTAGGATTACCAAAAATTGTTCCTAAGGCATCAACGTAAGTAGTCCCAACTGTTTTATCATCCCATTATCCTCTAAAATAACACCCTCTTTCTTTTACCGGAATTCTTATGATGTTGCAAATGGTTCTATCCTTAATGAGTATATAATGTCCTAATAAATAGGTAGATACCCTTTCATCTTTATCTACATGTAAATTATTATAAAATAGCCTAACAAGTCTAGGATAGATAGGTTCACTCATTTGAAGGATTGGGAGAATGTCTAGATTTGTAAGCCATTGAATAGGTTCCAAATCACTTAATTCATCTAAATTAACATATTTTCCCTTATGAACATGTCTAGACTCTATGGATGAAAATTTTAGGGCATATTGATTAGAATCGAAAAGTATGGAGTCATAATTTTCATCTAATCTCCTCTTCCTTTTATCCCTAGAGGATCTTCTAAAACCCATTAAAACTACAATAATGAAGGCAAATAAGGAGCAAGAACAAGTAATACAAAGGAGAATCAATTTGGTGTAGAGATTACCATAGTAGTTTTCCTTTCTAGTGATCTTTCAAAGAATGTCAGAGATTGATCCTTGATCTAGTTGGAAGTGGGGATTTTTGGGTTGCTAGAGGGAGAGCAATGGGTTTAGAGCTGTTTGGAGGAGTGCAAAATGAGTTGGGGTCGGTTCTACCGTCGGCCCTAACTTGGGGTTTATAAGGGGTAGATTGTGGGCGGTGGCATCGCTAGCTGGGCGGTGCTACCGCCTGCCACCCATAACAACTGGCGGTGCTACCGCCAGGTGGGCGGTGCCACCGCCTATAGGTAGTGAGCACTGCTCACATAGTTGTGTGGGGGAAGGGGGGTGACATCAACTTTATCATATAAAAATCGCATCATAAGAAAAGAAAATTCACATTGAAGACTCTACGTTCATGATTCATCATATAAAATACATACCATACTCAAACGTTATATTGAACTTGTATTGTAAAATGCCTACCATAAGTTCATGATTCATCATTTGTAATGCAAACATCATAAAAACTCATATGGAAAAATGCATATGGCTCATTGCGCATACTATAAGATCATGATTCAAGTGAGTGATCAAGAGAGTCTAAAAACTAAAATTAACAAATTCATGATCTTGTTAGATAGAATTCGATTCGAAAAAAAATTTAGGAGGGAATGTATCCTAGAAATTTAGAACTCCAGAAGAAGTTAGAAAGGGAACTTGTGCATAAGAATTTTCAGGTTTGAGGGATCAAGATAAGTGTTTATCACATAAGATTTCAAATAATTATTGCATCATGATCTTATAAGTTTCATTTTGTAACTAACAGTTTTAATTCTTATGATTCCCTTTTTATTATTTTGGCTAGAGAGCTTTATGGGTTATTTTGGATCTTTGGTCATAAGCCTTGAGCATCCAAAATCAAAGTATCATCTCTTGCTCCTAACTTATGATGGTACATTTTTCTACAGAAAAAGATGATTTTTAGGTACCCATTTGACCTTGGGTGCTTCAAAAATCGATCTACATAGTTTATCATGTTACATTGAGTCATTTGAGGT
Source organism: Musa acuminata AAA Group (assembly GCF_036884655.1). Lineage (NCBI taxonomy): Eukaryota > Viridiplantae > Streptophyta > Magnoliopsida > Zingiberales > Musaceae > Musa > Musa acuminata. Next base: position 14,787,411 of record NC_088346.1, on the reverse strand, counting down.
TCTTTTAGAAACCTAAATTAATTTATGTAGACTACATTTCTTGAATGGACAATGATAAGCTACATACCCAAATTTGCAACAAAAGTTACATTTCTTTCGGGGTGAGACATGTAAAGTAGGGCCTTTAACAAAGGTGGTTGGATTTTGGTGAGAGCTACTCACGAATCCGATTCCGCCTTTTCTATGAACATGACCCTTGTTGGCAAGGATCATGTTCAAGGAATTGCTACCAACCTTAAATTTTTTTAAGGTTCCCTTAAGTAGCAAGTTGTCCTTTCTGAGTGTTTCTAGTTCATCACATTTTGTACATTGAGCTAAACTATCATTGTACTCAACTTTTAAACTATTGAAATCATTAACAAGAGAAGCATGCTCCCTTTTTAATAATTAATATTTTCTACTAATTAATTTGTATTCATCAAATAAATCATGAAAAGCATTTAATAATTCATCAAAGGATAAATTTGCATCAAATGAACTTGTTACCTCATCTCCAATGGTTATTAGTGCATATTAAGCAACTTGCTCGGTGATGGTAGGCTCCTCTTCTTCGGATGCACTTGAGTCGTCTCATGTAGCTTTGAGAGTCTTTTTCTTTGGTTGCCTCCTCTTTGCTTGGGGACATTGACTCTTACAGTGTCCCTACTTGCATTCATAACAAATCACTTGTTCTTTCTTAGGTTCAAATTTATTTTTAGTATTATTTTTATAAAAAAAATTTATGAATCTTTTGAACTTCTTTGTTAAGTGTGTCAAGTCACCATCCAAGTCCTCATCACTTGAGTTTTCTTTCAAGTGGTCTTCTTGTGTTCTCAGTACTATGTATTTTCTGTTCTTTGGAAGGGTGTCTTTAAGCTCTTCATGAGCTTTACATATCATTTCATAGGTTATTAGTGACCCAATTAGTTCTTCAAGAGAAAAATTATTTAAATCTTTGGCCTCTTGAATGACCATTACTTTAAGATCTCAACTTTTTGGAAGGGGTCTTAAAATCTTATTAACTAGTTCAACATCCGAGAAACCTTTACTAAGTCCTTTTAGACCATTGACGATATATGTAAATTGAGTGTACATGTTTTCAATAGTCTCACTCGGTTTCATTCGAAACAACTCATAAGAATGCACTAAAAGATTAATTTTTGACTCCTTACTCTACTAGTGCCTTCATGAGTCACTTCGAGTGTGTGCCAAATGTCAAAAGTAATTTCACAAATTGATACTCGATTAAACTCATTTTTATCTAATATACAAAATAAGACATTCATAGCCTTTGCGTTTAAAGCGAAAGTCTTCTTCTCCGATTCATTCATTCCAATTGTTCATTTGAAGAGAAGACTTTTGAAAGTAATTTTCTATAATATTTTATAATTCGAAATCTATTGAAATTATGAAGATCCTCATTCTAGTTTTTCAATACGTATAATCCGCCCTATTGAATATGGGTGGACGTGTAATCGAATGACCCTCTAGGTTGCTGGCAAATGTCATCTCTCTTGGATTTAAAACCAAATAAGAGTGAATCTTGCTCTGATACCAATTGTTAAGATCAAGAGCGACACAAAGAGCGGGGGTGAATTAGTGCAGCGAAAAACTTTCATGATTTCAAAAGATTTATTTTAATTAATACTGATTCCGACGGAAATGATTTCGATTCAATCGACAGTGGAAAACGCTTTATGTCCTCCTCTCTCGCTGAGCCCACCCTTCTCAATTGGACTCACCAAACTTGCAGAAAGAAGACGCCTCGAAAGTCTGATTCGGTGCCATCTCAAATGGTTCCGGGTATGGCCGGGTCCCGCTGCCGTCACCCACCCACGCAGAGCTGACTTGGCGACAGCTCCCTTGGGCGGTGGAGGCAGGCCCACCACTTGGGCACCTCCCGCTCGACGTACGAGGACACGCCACATTTGAGGTTCTCCACCGACCGGTCAATTCGGCCACGTCAGTCGCAGATCAGAAATTTCGATGCATGCCCGACGCGTCTTTTGTGTGTGTTTTTGGCTCCGCGGTGCGTCGAGATCGTGGCTTGTTATTATTCTCGATGATGATAGAGCAAGATCGGAGTGGCTTATGGCCAGCAGCATCATTACACTACACTGGGTGGACCTGAAAAGAAAATTTCTGGTTGCATCATCACAGATGGTGATGGGTTCTCCTTGCTACTTCGAGTGCACCGTGTTGTGATTGCGTGTGCCGAGAGGGATTTTGTTTGCTTCGTCTTGTGAAGTCTCTCAAGTTTGATTCCTTGCATCTGCCAGCTGCTTGTCTTAGCCCATGCGGTCTTGAATCCAAAAAAAAAAAAGGCGATGAAAGATTGAAAGGAAGGAAGGAAGGAAAGAGAGAAAGAAATATTCTGAAATGAAGGTAAGAGAGAAAAGGTAACCAACCCCAAGTGCTAAGGAATGTGATCTTGGTTGATATTCACCACATATATAATAACCTAATCCTAACTAAATTTAGGATATCAAGAGAATGTGACCTTAGTTAATATTCACCACATATATAATAACCTAATCCTAACTAAATAAAGGTTATTAAGAAGATAATGATGCGAGCAAAGTTTTGCAGCAGATCCCTAGCTTTGTCATCACTGCATGATGCATTGCTTCGCATCATATTATCCCTTCCTTGTCCTCGGAATCTCACCGGCAATTCCATCGTCTCGACGTGTTTTAATACCCAAGCTTCCAGCCCTCCATCAGTGCTTCCCTCTTCATCCCTTGTCTCGAGATGATGCATGTCCATCCAAGTTTAACCGCTTCCAGATTATGTGTTTCCGCCGTGCATCCCAAAGGCCTCTTACCTTGTTTACCGAAGAGGAACGGGTGCAGCAGGAAGCCTGGCAGGTCTCTAGTACTACCTGTAACTGCAGCCAAGTCCTCATCGGACATTGGAGGGATCAATCTTCGCCACCTTGAAAGGGCCATAAGACTGCATTCAGCTATCTCCAACAGAAGCATCAAGGAATTCGTAGAGCTGATCGGTGATGAATGCCGACATTGTTTTACGTCTCTTCCAGCTGACCCTTTGGAGCTAAGTAAGGTGAAACTTTACCTAACTCCATTTTACATGCCTGCGCCGATAACTCTTTGGTGAAGAATGAGTTGGTTTGTTGTAGAAAGCATTCCAAATGTTGCACTCTTTCATGGTGTACAACAGCGTGATGTTGGTGATCAAACCAACGGCGGACTATGGCGTTGATATTGGCATTAGATGGATCGCAAGTATGTTTACTAAAACCTTCAGTTTCCTGATATATATATATATATATATATATATATATATATATATATATATATATATATATATATATATATATATATATATATATATATATATATATATTTGACATTCAAGTGAAACCTATGTCTTGCAGATTTTGCGAAGGATAATTTACCCATGGCCTTTGGTTGCAGCATCTCTACAATGCATGTATATGAGGGCATTGTGTTTTGGAGGTGACAGATATTAATGATGGATGGATTATCATTTGCATAGCTTCTTTTGCTTTGACAAACAAATCAGAAGACTTGATTATGAGTTCTAAATTTGTGTTGCAGGAATGCGAAAAACATCATTGACACATTGATCCAAATGCAAGTTGCAGAGGTGAGTTCTATAGCACATTCTTTTTGTTTTTGTCACCAAAGAACATTAATATTGATTAACATCATCTGCTTTTTGTTTTTGTTTTTGTTTTTGTTTTTGTTTTTTTTTTGAACTTTGTCAGAGGTTGGAGAAGATTCTTCTGCCCATCATTGATAAGCTCGTACCGGAGGGTCTCTTCGAAGGGAAGGAAAGGGTTGCCCTAATGTATTCCTTGCTTAGTCTACTAATCATGGTTGTTTCTGTTATCATCCTAAAGAACACATTGGTGTAACATGTCACTTGCTGCGTATACTGAAACCAAACGATGAAATTGTTTCTCGACTCCTCTTGTTCATAAAGAAGATGAGAACTCATGAAAGCGTGTTCAGCAGGAGTGCATCTCTTTCAAGATTACACTGAACATGGGCAACGATGACAACGTGATCTTCCAGCAAGTAATCTCGCAGAATGTTGTTTGATATTAAATGCTAAATTAGATGGAAATCTCCAACCAGAATCCCAAAAGCAGGGAAAAGGTAAACTTTGCAGCAGGTTAATGCTAGATGGTACTTGAGCAAAGTTCATTGTCAGGCCGACAGAACTTGTTTACCTGCGTATAATTCAAATGTTAGGTTGAAGCCATCTGTAACGTAAGCAACTGAAATATCGATTAAAATCAGCAGTAAAACAAGAACATAATCTTGACACAATACAAGAGATGCAGAGGAAGAACAGAGAACATAAAGAAGCAGCAGATGTAACCAGCAAGGCAAAGACCACAGAGCAATGTAGTAGGCATGACCTCGAAGTTTTACCTAATTATTGTGACCTCCAAGTTTGAAAGATGAAACACGGCCAGGATCAACGTTTCAACCTGTAAGACCACAAAGACTCACCAAATCAAAGTTTAATCCCTATGCATTTGGATGATCATTAAGGTGTTATGATGTGCAGTTTGTGTGCTACTTATCACTGGTTTAGACACGGATACTACATCGGGATTGTAAATTGACTTGACATCTTTGATATTGCATCACGTAAGAATTATCTACCGTACCGAGTCCTCAGAAGCTTTAATCGTTTCACATGCATGTCGCGATGATCATAAATGGCATTGATCAGAAGTGCAGCAAAAAGTCCTTTCATGTCGAACTGGGAAAGAACATAATACTATTCAGCTAATTGGAGAAAGAATTATCATCATCAAAGTGTTCAGCTGTTTCATTATTATAAATTATCCAGTGTATTTTGTTTTTGTCTAATAATACATTGCAAGAGTTATAATCTGGCCATAGTATGTATGTATGACAGCTCAAAGTAATGAATGACCCAGATATATTATTTAGGTATTTTTTTTTTGGTTAAAAAAGAAAATATATTACTAAGAGTACAGAAGACGTTCGAAGCAATTGATTAAAAAGGCCAATCCCCTCGTCATTCGTTCGTTAACCGATTAATAACTTTGTTGTCTTATTATGAGGTTGAATCCTTACATGAGATTTTGTTGAAAGAAATTAATCATATTATAGATTATAATGGATTTGAGAGAAGTATGTAGTTGACGCAAGCTCGATATTGATGGCTCTAGCCATCGTGAGCAGGATGGTGGTATAGGTGATGAGGGGTTTGTTGTTGTTTTTTTGTAGGATGCAGAAGTACTATTGATAGATCTATCTTGCAATAATAACAAAGCTATCGCAATTAGAGAAGGGCTTTTGGGAACAAGGAATAAAGGCATACAAAGAATCCACCTTGAATCGATGCAAAAAAAAAAAAAAAAGTCCAGTCACAATATTGAATACCAACACTAACGTACCTCGAGATATTATTGATAAGTTGAATTGTGATGATAATTAAGTGCACTTGAAATGAATGAATATAATGTTTTATTTATATATGTGGAAAGGGAGGATTTTTCAACTGTCAAACGAGATTTTCTCATGCAATTGAGAAAATCTTATCCGTTATCATGTGTCCGCAAGATTGAGCTCCTGCCAAGGATATCAATCTTAGATCGATATAACGAAAATAGTTTGCGGACAAGAGGCTTTGTGAGTAAGTATGCTAGTTGATCAGTCGTATGTACGTGAGAGACATGTAGTTGATGTCTGACAACTTGATTAATGAGATAGACTACAATTTAAAAGGCTGTTGACCAAAAAGTTGGTGGCATAGATGCCTAATATAGAAGTGTGAGACTAGGTTCAACTATATGCCGATGCTTGCGTTCGACAAAACCAACTAATTAAGGAGTATGAGGGAGTGATTTGAGGTGTTGTATACCACAAGCTAAGAGACAAGATGTGAGGGCTTGATGTTCGCTTCCACCATCAGAGTAGACTATTCTAATTGAAGACCGAAAGAAATTCTCGGCCAACTTTCTAAAGTTGGTAAATATTGTTGAAACTTTATATTTTTGGTAAAGAGGATAAAACCATGTATACTTAGTGAAATAATCAATAAAAATGATATTAAATCTGAACTTATCAAAAGAAGGGGTTGGGGCGAGCCCCGAACATCGGTATAAATAATTTTAAACGATTTATAGCAAGATATGAAGGATATTTCAAAATGTAGTCTACGACTTTTATTACTATGGTAAGCATCACAATGAGTTATAGTGCTACTAGTATTAAATGTAGGAAGAAAGTAATAAAAAAGTACTTTTTGCTAGATATAGAACAATGGGTGACCAAGACGTCGATGTCATACATCAAATGGTGCGACAATTGAAGAATAAGCAGTGGGCTGGGTTATTTGTGAAGCTGATGGCTGCTCATAAATATTATCTTTATTCTGGCCTTGAATTAATGATGCCCCCATGCTCAAATCCTTGACAAAAAAAAATCAGGAAAGAATTTAATTGAGATATTATTTTGTTTGCAAAATTAAGAAACGGAAATAAGGTCGCATTTAATATGAGGTGCACACAAAACATCGTCAAAGTGTAAAGGTTATGGTAAGTGAATTAAGCATTATGGTACCAATATGAATAATGGGTATTCTGTAACCGTCACTAATGATGATATCTTCGTTTCCGCCATAATTATTGTGGATAGACAAGTTATGAAGATCGGAGTGTTGAATCTCGGATATTGATGATGAAATCAATTTATAATGTTATGATCTAATCTACGTTTTGAGTGACGTAGGATTATTTTCGATCAAGGAGAGACAAATTTATTGAAATAAGAGGAATCAAATGTTGGGCTGGAGTTGAACATGTTAGAAGATTGGACGTCGGGCCAAAGGATCGGTCGACATATCGGTAGAAAGCTTCGTGCTATGAATTCGAGCATCGAGCCGAAGGATCGAACATTGCACTAAGGAGATCGAAAGTTACGGGTATCAATATGTCGATTGGGCAATACGCTGAAGGAGAGGACGATGCGCCGAAGGATCGGACGAAGCGCTGGAAGAACTAATGATATGCCGGACAATAGATGATTCATGCTTTGTAATAATTTTTCTAGATCGAGTTAGTTTATGTCGTAATTGGATTGGTTTACAATGTAATTAAACCAACTCAATTAGGGACCAAATGGGCCCAAAATAGGGCTATTTTAGGCCAAGATAAAGGCTCATTCAATGACCCAAAAGTTAGGTCCAAGTGGTGGCACCGCTAGTGGCTCAATCTCTAAGACACAGTCTCCAAGACTGTGTCAGGCGGTAGTACTACTAAATTGAGCGATGGTACTTCCCAGTGTTAGGTGGTGGTACCGCCAGTTTGGACGGTAGTATTGCCTAAATATAGTCTCTCAAACTGTGTTAGGTAGTGGTACCACCCAGCATAGGCGGTGGTACCGCCAATATCCCGAAAATCGGGGATGAGACATTTTTAGACTCCAAGTTTGAATCCATTTGGGGCCTATAAATACTCCTCTCATCCCTAGTTAGATAACACAAGAACTAAAAACAAAAATAAAGAAAAATTCTGTTGCAATCTTGTGAGAGTTCTCCTCCTCTAGTCTAAGTGTTAATTTTTGTTTAAGAGAGGAGTAAGTGGGGGTGTAAAGGTTCTCTCCTAAGCCTGTCAAAAGGAAAATAGAGTCGTAAGGGTAGTTAGTCTTCGCCCATTGAAGGAAGACCGTTAGTGGATGCCGGTAGCTTAGATGGAAGAGTAATCGGGAGTGGATATTGGTCACGATGACCGAACCACTATAAAACTTGGTTTGCATTTACTTTAAGCTCTTTATCTTCATTGCAAACTGCTTTCTTTACTTATTCACTATGCTTTCATACACTTTCAAGTTAATATATTTCTGATATGGCTTTTCATCGTACGAAGTTTCAAAATCGATACTTTTAACAAAATCACTAATTCACCCCACAGTGCCGACTTGATCCTAATAGTTGGTATCAGAGTAATGTTTTTCTCATTTAGTTTAACACTCAAGAGAAATGACTCTTTTCGGCTTTCAAGATGATTACTCTATCATTCGTCCTCCTATGTTCAATAAGATAAACTACACTTATTGGAAAACTCGGATGAGAGTTTTCTTGCTTTCATTGAACCTCGATTTACGGAATATCATTGAAAATAATTTTCAAAAGTCTTCTAATCCAATGAGCGAATGAAATAATTTGAATGAGAATTTTTTCTTTAAATGTGAAAGCTATGAATGCTTTATTTTACGCCTTAGATAAAAAAAAATTTAATCATGTTTTTATTTGTGAAACTACGCATGACATTTGGCACACTCTTGAAATCACACTCAAAGGCACTAGTAAAATTAAAGATTCAAAAATTAATCTTTTGATACATGATTTTGAATTATTTTGTATGAAGTCAAGCGAAAGTATTGTTGACATGTACACTCGTTTTACGGATGTCGTTAATAGTTTAAAAGCTCTTGACAAATGTTCTTCGAATCTTGAACTTGTTAATAAAGTTTTACGATTTCTTTCTAAAAATTAAGATTCAAAAGTAACTATAATATAAAAGGTAAAAGACTTAAACAAGTTTCCACTTGAAGAACTTATTGGGTCTTTAATGACCTATGAAATGAGTTATTTGACACAAAATGAATATGAGAATTACCTTTCAAACAATAAGAAGGACTTGATACTTCGAACAATAGAATACCACTTAAGTGATGATGATGATGATTTTGAACTTCTCACTATAAAATTTAAAAAGTTCATAAAATAATAATTAAAGAATAAAAATGAACTTTAAAAGGATAAAACAACTTGCTATAAATGCAATCGACCAGGGTACTTCAAAAGCGAATGTTCACAACGAAAGAAGATGACAATCAAGGCGATAATAGAGGATGAAACAAGTGCATCAAAATATGAGGATGTGAACCACACTTTGTTAGCTTTCGACAATGAGGTAAGTAACTTAACCAAAACTCCTTTACCTTATTTTGAAATTACTTGATGCTTTTCATAAGTTATTTTTAAATTAGTTAGTTAAAAAATTATTATAAAAAATATTATCATGCTTTTTTTTTCTAATGATTTTAAATATATATATAAATAAAAATTTAAGCATGAAAATTGTATGTTAGCTCCTAGAACTAAGCATGAAAAGTTAGAAAGAAAAATGCATTACTATAATAAACAAAATGATGTTGATTGAAAATGTCTTATGTTCAATAAAATCAAGCTTGATGTTTTAATGATATAATGATGTAATAAAAATGTTAAAAAGTTTGGTATCATGATGATTTTATATTATACATGAGGATTTGAAGTAATGATTTAAAATCATTTGTTTTGAAATTATGTATTGTACTTTTTGATCTGGATGGTTTTTGTGATAAATCTTGCTCTTTCGGTTTTTAATAATGATACATGTTTTATTTGGGATTAAAAAAATAAGGACTTGTTTATATGAAATCAATCACATGAATTAAACAATTAAAAAGGGAATGAATTTTGAAAATATTATCAATTTTTTAATATCATTTTGAATATCTTAAAAGTGATTTTTGATGATTTGACAATTTGAATTTGGATGAGTTTCATCTAATCATGATTTTTATCTTGATTTCTCAATATTTATAACTTGAGATTTATTCTATATGAATCAAGATCTTTTATCCTCTATATTTCTTTTTTGCTATCTACTATCTAAATGAATTATGATTGGTATCATTGGTATGTTTCTTCTTATCGTTTACTAAAGAAGAAATTTTTTTAAATGAGTTATGATTTTTCAGAATTATAATTTGTTTGTTCATAATGAATTGAGATATATTATATATGAATCGAGATATGTATTCTCTCATGACTCTTTTTGCTATAGAAATACCTTTATCTATATCATGATCTTGAATTCTCGATATTCAATACTTGAGGTTTTTTTTGTGAATCAAGCTCTTTCATTTGATCTCTTATGTTTTTTTTTTCTATTTGCAAAAGAAGAGATTTGTCAAAAATGACACGTCTTTTGGTATTCAAGAATTAATATTTCATTTTTGAAGATTGAAATATTGATGCAAATTTATCTTTATTGTTTATCTTTGTCATGATATAAAAATTGATGTAAAGAGAAAAGAATTACAAAATTATATTCTTCTTTCTTTTTGACAATGACAAAGGGAAAGATAAAATTTACTAGCTTGCACGATTCAAGAAGTGCTATCTTGCACATCTCAAGAAAAACAAAACTTGCACATCTCAAAAGATATAAAATTTTGCTAACTAACTTTCAAATATGAAAAACTTTCCCTAAAACTTTGCACGATTCTTCGCTTGCACATTTTCAAATGATGTGAAATTTGCTAGCTTACATATTGTAAAATAATATAAAATTTATTAGCTTGCACTTCTCAAAAGAGAAGAAAGAATTTATTAACTTGTATATTTTAAAGCGATGAAAAATTTACTAAATCGTTAAGTTTATATATCTCTAAAACTTAATAGTTATTTTTTTTTTACGATAAAAAAGAAGAATGTATGATGATAATCATGCATGTTAACGTGATGTCCTCCCTCCTCGTGACAGCAAGGAGACCTGTGGCCGGCAAATAATGCATCAGGACAGGTGACAGATCCCTCACCGAGATATATAGATAGATAGTTAAGTGAGCTCGAGCCATCCCCACCGAGGCTTATAACAAATCGTACTAATAGTTTTATATAGATAGATGTATACGTTATATCTATCTATCTATCTTTATTTCCCTGAGACCAAACGGTACTAATACTTTACTCGGATTAAAATTAGAATCTCATGTCCACTGAGAGAGCACTCAGCAACCCGAATAACAATGTATATTGTACCATCCAATGACTGGCCTTTTGGTTCACCGAGGCAGCTACTGCAAAGCCTCCAATCGTTTCAGTGGCCCAAGTGCTGTGTTGAAAGGGCATGAGGCCACTCGGCAACTCCAAATAACTGCTGTTTTTATTTCTTTGGAGCTTGTCAACACGTTCAAAGGAATTACTCCTATTCTCTACACCCTATAGAATTATTTTCATGACATCTCTTGTTGTTTGACATTATTTTGTAAGTCATTCCTGACCAATTTTGGAAGATCTTATATCTCCATTTTTTTTTTTTTCTTTCCGCCACATATGTTTTGTATTATAGTGTTTGTAACTCAGTGTCAAGTTAATAGAATCTCCTAAAAATAAAATAAAATAAAATAAAATAAAGCACTGTACCTTGTTATTCTCATGAGATAACACATTGCAGTGAGTTCCCCTTCTCTCTTTCTCTCTCTCTCTCTCTCTCTGTCTCTCGTGGGACATTTGGAGTCAGGACTTTGGGTAGAGTGCAAGGTGGACAAGGTTTCTTCTTGAATGGAAGAGAGGGCATTTGGTCGGAGGGAGGTCAGGTTGCTTGGGTGGAGCAAGTCTCTCTTCGTTTGGTCTGCATGTTGCCGTCTCTTTAGCCCCCACCTCACCACCTGCCACAACAGTTTCACGTGCCTGACTTTATATCGGACTGCCCTCACGAGATAGTGCATCTCCTGGGCACATCGGCGTTCCTCTGGTTCGGTCAGTTCTTCAAACTCTCCTCCTCGCTGCATTTACTTTTCTTATTCTCATGTTGGTTTAAAGAGTAGTAGTGCCTGTCGTAAATATAGGCAGGAATATGTCTAGGGGGGCTTTCTGGTGGTGTTGATCTTCCTATTTTCAGTTCTCCATAGTCTCCTTGTAAGATTCTTCCTATTTTCCATTGTCCTGGATCTTGTGTGGGGATTCCCTCTCTTGTTTTCACGTACCTAGACTTTTTTTGTTTTTGGGTCTTACTGCATCATGTTCCACAGTCAAAATTTGTAGTTGAAGCTTTGTGATTTCTTTGTGAATGGAAATAAATCTGGGGTTGGAATGCTTTTAGATCTTCTTTTGTGCTCCTGGTTGGATTGGGTCTAGTGTTGCCTCTCGTTTTCCTGGTTTTCCGACTATGGGATTTGGAATAATGTGATGGTTTCAATTATCTTTGTATCTTCTAGTCTATAATTCACCCTAGCATTATTTATTTGTTTATAATGGCCAAAAGAAGGATGTTTATGTTGCTTTCGTGTGCTTGGCTTATGGGATGCAGAAGATATTTTTGGTTGACGCAGTCAGTCTGTTCTTGTTACTTCATCACCGTACATAGTTCTCTAGCTTTTATGGATCGGATTAATTCACTTTGTGGGCTTGCTGTTCCTGTGTGACTCCTCCATGTATCATTTTGCTTTGCTTCCCCCTTTGGAATGTGAATGATATACAAAGCCATTACATTGTCGTTGGTTTCACCAATCGATGGCTGCTTTTATCGATCTAATTTTCAATGGATTTCATGTTTTATGTGCTCTTTGAGTTTAGAATGTTATCTACTGCAAAGACAGCTTTAGCAGTACAACCTGCTTTTTCGGTTGGTTATTTAGTATAATATCTATCATCTACTGCATGGAATAACAGTACCACCATGCTGATTAGATTAATATATAGAAAAGCTTTGTTCTCACAAGATAGATAGATAGATAGATAGATAGATAGATAGAGATTATGCTGTGATCCAGTATCATATAATTAAAAGTGGAATTTGTCTACATATGTTTGCTTATTCCGATCACACTTCTTGAACATTGATATTATTACAGGAAGTGAAGAAAATTTAGATAAATGGGTCCTGTTGCGATCTTTTGTGCCAGTATTCTACTAGCTCTGTCGATGCCTTCTCCTACGAGCGCACAAACTCCACCAGCTCCATTCCTACCTCCATCTCCATCACCTGCCCCACATTTTGTGAACCTCACTGATCTACTCTCGGTCGCTGGCCCTTTCAACACATTCCTCGACTATCTCCTGCAAACCCAAGTCATCGACACGTTTCAGAACCAAGTTAACAACACCAAACAAGGCATCACTGTCTTTGTACCGAAAGATTCGGCTTTTGCATCACTTAAAAAGTCTGACCTTGGCAATCTTACTCGAGACCAACTCAAGACCCTCTTCCTCTACCATGCTTTCCCCAAGTACTACTCGCTATCTGATTTCAAAAACCTGAGCAATTCGAACCCTGTCAGCACGTTCGCCGGTGGGCAGTATACTCTGAATGTCACCGATGCATCTGGGCTTATTCACATTGTTTCGAATTGGGCAAACCCGAAGATAACCAGCAGCGTCTACTCCACAGCTCCCGTGGCAGTTTATGAGATCGATCGTGTTTTACTTCCATCGGCGATCTTCAGCACCGAACCAGCTCTAGCACCAGCTCCTGAGACCAAAACACCGTCAGACCTGGCTCCAGCCCAAAGCGGAATTGCTTCTGTGCCCAAATCTGCAGAGTCATCGACCGGTGATGCTACTTCATACACCACCGCGTTTCGTCTCTTGGAATGCATGGTCTTGATTCTTTCTGCTACTCTGATGCTTATCATGTGAGGCGATTTGCTCTCGAGGAAGGAAGTACTTCGATGTACGACGCTCAGCACATTCACAGCCTTGGCTTCCGTTTTGGTTCGTTTGTGATCATTCTTTTGAGTGGAGCAGATATTATGTTTAGATGGAATTTGAGAAATGCATCGTGCTGAGTTTTTTTTTTTTTTTTTTTGGTTATTTCATTTAGTGAGTGGTATGGAGGATATTGTGATGCTTTACTTCATTTTCTGAGATGATATGTTTTGAGCTTTGCCTGCACATAAATATAAAGCCACAAGTTTTATTCCTCTCCAAGACATTGTTGGAAGCTTACATCCTAAGTATGTTATGGCCAATGTCTTTGGGTCACCGCCAAGTTATTAGTATCAGCCTTATAATTTAGAATAATAGCTTTACATCTATGATTGTGGCTTCTCTACTATGATTGTGCATGATCAAAGCCTATGGAAAATGTTGAATTCATTCTTTGTCATCATGATGCATGCCACTTGCGTAGGAGGAGTAGCCACGAAGGTGATAACCAAAAGGGTGTCGAACCATGCGAACCAATAAAAGACTGTAAAGATTTTTTTAGCAATGCTTTTTCTGTGTGTGGATTGAGGGCATTAATTGATCCATGTGAAGTGGCGAATGTTCCTTGAATACAGACCAATTTCCCTTTTTTTTCTATTAAAAATCTAAGCACTCCTAAGAAGGGTCAGGCAGACACACCCCATTGTTGTCCTCTTCAGCAGACACCCCATTGTTTTCCTCGATTGAAAGAACATAAGAAGGGTCAGGCAGCTGGCTAGTGGTTTTTCTAAAGGGAACCATTGATCTATTGACATCATAAGGGTATCCCCATGGCTGCCATGTTTGTGCACAGAGATAAACAATGCAACTTGTGAGCTGGAAAGGAAGAAGAATTGCAGGCGAAGAAGTGTAGTAAAGCTTGACAACAAGTCGCCAATTGGAACAGCACACACATATCTCTGGTTATATTCAAGATTTCTATTTCTCTCTCTCTCTCTCTCCCCTCTTTTTTTATATTTATCAAGCACTGTTCACTTGTTCATCAAATAGGTATATGTATGCCACTCAAAGTTCATAAAGTTACAGTCGAAGGAATGTTTTTATTGTGCAGCGTTTGATAAGTAAAAGTTCCTTCTTCCTCTTACTTTATATTATATATATATATATATATTAGAATTTTTTAACTTTGGTATCAGAAGGTTTGTTAAGAGACGCTTACGGATATTCACCGTTAGAGTTGTTGGGCTGGTAGCCCATATTTAGCCCATGTGGGCTAAGGCAGCCTACACCCCCTCTTAATTTAACCTTAATTAAGATTAGGGGGTGTGATGGTTGCGTTTTAGAAGCAGAAAAAGGTTATAAAAAGACAGCAACGAGGCATATCTTGAGGGCCACGGGATTCCAAAGAGAAGAAGAAGAACAAGGCAGAAAAGGAAGAAGACAAGGACAACGTAGAAAGACTGTTCTCAATCATCTAGAAGTGTTCTCATCTCAGGTTAGATCAAATCTACAGTAGACTCTTGCTGTGATTACTTGGGGAGGTTTTAGATATTGTGGGCAGTGACGTGATCTTTATATCCCAGTTATTCTCTTGTGGTTGTTGCTAGGGTTTAGAGCAAGAGATTGAGATTTGTATATTCATTATTCTCATAGTGGATTATCTCTGGTTTGCCCCATGGTTTTTACCCTTCACATTGAAGGGGTTTTCCATGTATATCTTGGTATTATATTTGATTGTGTTTCTATTTAATTCCGCTGCGTATTATGGTCTTCTAGTATTTGTTCATATACAAAGGTTATTCCTCTTTATATCCCCATCAACTGGTATCAGAGCGGGGTTTTGGTGATTTAATTTTTTATATTTGAATATGGAGGCAAGTAATAATTCTCGCATGATTAGTTTTAATGAAAATAATTGGATGATATGGAAACCAAGAATGGAAGATCTCTTGCATTGCAAAAATTTGTGTGGACCTTTGCAGGAGGATAGTGCAAAGCCTACAACTATGACAGATGATGAGTGAAAGAGGTTAGATCGAAAAACAATTGGGTTTATTAGACAGTGGCTTGATGATAGTGTCTTTCACCATGTTTCTACTGAAATTTCTACATATTCTCTTTGGAAAAAATTGGAAAGTCTCTATGAAAAGAAAAACAGTTGGCAACAAAGCTTTTTTTATCAGAAAACTTGTGAACCTAAAATATAGAGAGGGTGCTTCTATAGTTGAGAATTTGAATGAAATGCAGAGTATTACTAACCAGTTATCCTCTATGAAAATATCTCTTGATAATGAGTTGCAGAAATTGTTACTTCTCAGTTCATTACCAGAAAGTTGGGAGACACTGGTGGTTTCCCTTAGTAATTCTGCGCCAGATTATCACGGACAAACTTTGAAACAGGATGTTTGATGTAATGCTTATATCTGTCCGTGTCTGTTGGCATGTTCATGCCTTGTACAACGTGTAGAGGGGCAGTCGAAAGCTTATAAGTCCCATTTTAGTTGGGTGATGGCCTCTTTAGGCTTGTAAATAAAGGTTGTGTCATGTGGACACGTGCGAGAGCTTTTCGGTCTGTAATAGACCATTTTACCCTTTGTTGTGCCACTGTTCAGAGCTGGTAAAGTCTGTTTATAATTTGCATTGTCTATGAAGTGTTTTTCGGACATGTTTGCTTGTGGATCCCGATTGAGGCGTTCTCTTTAACCCGTTCTCTCTTTTGTTGGTCCTAAGGGACAATGGGAGGCTTCGGGGAGGCTGACCTTTGCGGACGGACGCGCGAGGGTGCCGCACGACTTAGGCAAAACCAGCTAAGTCCATGTCATATGGTATCAGAGCGGGACAAGCACTCATAGAAACACTTGACATGCAAACGTGGGGGACCTAGCGGGGCTGCATTGAGGGCAGTCAGCAACGCGCGACCGTTTGAGGGAAAACGGGCATGGAGATGTAGAGAAAAGAGTCGCTCAGAGGAGCAGGCATCTAACATTGGCATTCAGAGGAATGGCTAACCCTTCGCGCAAGAGGCACCACGAGAACAGGCAAGCTTGGAAGAATGCGGAGCGCACAAAGGTTGGGATGGCTGAGTTTGAGCTACGGCTCAACGTTAACAACTATACTTGATGGTGCTCTAGGCAAGCGAGGCGCTTGGCAAGAATGAGACCATGCAAGGTGCAATGAGTTGCTCAACGACCAAAAGAGTTATGCAAAGCTCACAGAGGTGAGGGAATTGCTAACTCGAAGAATTTGGTACTCATGCATGGGCTTGTATGCGGACGATGGAATGTTCGTGGCCATTCCAAGGCGACCGAAACTTGGCGCCATGGAGCATTGAAACTTTCTCTTCGGCATGTGAAGGATACGTCCGTCGGAGGCTGAAGTGTGCAACGAGTTCAGCATGTTGCTAGGCCTTGAGGGGTGCAGCGGGGGCTGTATTGACATGAAGTCGCAATCTAGCAAGTGCATTTGCAGGAGGCAGAACAGTGCACAGTTTGTTCAGCAGTTCGGAGTAGTCCAAGGGGATGGTGGTCTCCAAAACGAAGAGAGATGTTGCTCCAACGGGACAGTTATCCAGGAGGGATAAGTCTCGGCTCTCCAGAGGGAGAATCATGTGACATGGACCTCACATGTTGAGGAGGAGTACCTCAACAAACAACAACTCCATGAAGCTCGATGGACTGAGCAAGCGGCGAGGAGTCGTCGCATGATCTCGCTTGAGAGAATGCATTGGTGGATGCATTGCGAGATCAAGTGGGGGAGCGACCTAAAGCAACTTATGAAGGTACATTAGAGTCGATGTGGAGATCGGACTCAAGGGAGAGCTGACCTGTGAAATGGTGGGTGCGAGAGCCACCATCGACTCAATGCAAAAACATGGAGCAGAGGCACAGTGCTTTTCTTAGACAAAGGTCAAGGACATGAACTCTTGCAGAGGCAAGAGTAGGATCATGTTGTTCCATGGGTCCTTCATTCTGACGGAGCGGACTCATCTTGCATGGTGCCAAAGACGAAGGGAGCTTCGAGGCACATGCACCTTATCTCGGAGAAGCATTTGATGGAGGAACTAAGGCGACTCAATTTGCGGAGGCGAAGTTGGGTTCAGAAGGCCTTAGCACGGGGCGAGAGGACGTAGAGGCGGATACTCTTGAAGAATATGCCACAGTGTTGCCATTCGAGTTGCTATGAAGGAAGCGGTGCGCAGCGAAGATTATGCTGGTAAGTAGAGGCCCAGGATCCAGACAATGGTGCACAAATTATAGTGAAGTTGGTGGACTTCGGGAGCTACTAGGCGACGGACTGTCCTAGAGCGGTGCTTCATCTAGGGGTGACCCAAGAGTGGGTGGATGAAGGTCGATTGCCAAAGAAGCGAACAAAATCGAAGGTGGAGGAGACCCTGCGATGTATTGGCAGAGGCCACACATGGAGGGTTCACAATTCGTGTTTATTCCACAAGGATCAGAATGCAATGGAGATGTCACCAGGAGGCGACATGGTGCAGCGGATCGTGGTGGAACAGTTCGTGGCAATGCGATACACACGACCGAGTCCCGTGAGGGATGAGATCATATGGAGGTATGATCGGGAGCTACTGGGAGCTCCACTTCGGTGAACAACATGACGACAAGAAGGGCTATGGATTCAAGGAGTGAAGGCCATGGTACCGTAGAGGCGGGTCTTCCGTGCGTGCATCGAATTTTGCTTCTGATGAAAGCCTTGGTCATCAGCATATGGGGGCTGGGTTCCACCAAGGGAAAAGTTCGAATGCAAGTACTAGTGATTTCCATGGGAGGAACTTGATCATGCAGAGGTATGATCGAAGCAACTGGAGAGTTGGACTGCTCCAGAGCTCATATTCGCTTAAGGGAGCCCGACAAGTCAGGGGACAAGGTCGAGTAAGCGAACGTTTGCTACCAAGGAAGCTAAGGAGAACAGAATCGGTGCAAACCCTACAATGTGATGGCAGAGGCCATGCATGGGAGTTGCAGTCTGTCTTTCCATCGACCAAACGGACTGCTTAGAGAACACAGAGGTGTTGAAGCAAGGGGTCGAAAGGGGCGAGGAAGCGACGACGAGTCCAGAGGGACTTAGCTACCCAAAATCAAGCATCAGTTAGAATGGAGGTGGACTCAGAGGAGTGCCACGGAGACATCTCTACTGATTGTGAAGAAAAGGGATACAGAGGCGAGGCGACGGATAGTAGGGCCATGGGCATGGCAGCGCCATGGTACCGCAGAGGCGGGACTTCCGTGCAAGTCATTGATCCCTTGCTCTCATGGAGGGAGAGCGCTTGGTCGTGAAAGGGGTCGAGGAGGTGGAGCATGCAGAGGCAATCTCCAAGTACCGAGACAAGGCTGAAGGGCAAAGGCCAAGAAACTTCGTAAGACCGGTGTCAACAAGTTTCTCATCAAGATAGCCGTAAGTGAAGGACTTCGGGTCATGCAAGAGTGCACGACCAAGGAACGAAGCAGGCAGTACGCGGTGTTGTACCTTTGCTACTTAGTGGAGTAGGCGGCAGGGTTGATGGAGAAGACGGTACAATCCCAGAGGCGACCTCATCTATCAGAGAATTACTCCAAGTTGGGGTGAAAACTTCCTGCATTCCAAAAGTTTAATGACATTGAGAATGTGAATCACAGTAACTAACTCAACGCAAGGAGTGCAAACACTTCAAGTGCTTCAGAAGTGTGAGCACAGAGCAGGCGAAGGCCAGTAACCAGCTCGATGCATGAAGTACAACCTCGAGGAGGCAGGCGAAGTCAAGTAACCGTTGCCTTCTCAACTCTTAAGAGAATGGGCGAAACCGAGTACCCCAATTCTCTCATCTATCCAGTAGAGGAGCTCTGCACAAGTTCAAAGACCCTTCGAAGATAATAGAAGACAATAGTTGTCAAATCCTCACCAACGGTGATCAGTGTTACTGAGAGTAGATTGTCCGCTTCATTTCCCAACGAAATGCCAATCGAAAGCGGAAGTGATGCGAACCTACTTGGATGTGACAACTAACCGAAAGGAGAGTCAATGAGCAGATTTTGTGGAGGAAGGACCTAAAACTTCAGAAGTTTGCGAGGCGATGCTCGTTAAAGCTCCAACAAGCATCCACCCAATTCAAGCAGCATGTGAAATTTTTGAGAGACTAGCGCATTAAGGATGGTCTTTTCCTTCATTTGGTGGATCCGCAGGAATCAACGAGGATCAACACAACTCAGCCAACCCCACACCAGAGTCAGAGTCATTGGTGAGTTGAGGCAGCATGGCGGATCAAAGGTTCGACTACTCAAAAACAGCAGTAGAGAGCAGCTGGGAGCCAGGAGGCGCATTGCAGCTAGAGCAGAAGATTGAAGACTCAGCAAAGGCTAAGAGTTGCAGTGTTCATAAAGGCTTCGACGAGGATGTCGAAGGGATAAGTGGGGGAGAATGTCACGGACAAACTTTGAAATAGGATGTTTGATGTAATGGTTATATCTGTCTGTGTCTGTTGGTATGTTCATGCCTTGTACAGCGTGTAGAGGGGCAGCCGAAAGCTTATAAGTCTCATTTTAGTTGGGTGGTGGCCTCTTTAGGCTTGTAAATAAAGGTTGTGTCATGTGGACACGTGCGAGAGCTTTTTGATCTGTAATGGACCATTTTACCCTTTGTTATGCCACTGTTCAGAGCTTGTAAAGTCTGTTTGTAATTTGCATTGTCTATGAAGTATTTTTCAGACATGTTTGCTTGTGGATCCCGATTGAGGTGTTCTCTTTAACCCGTTCTCTCTTTTGTTGGTCCTAAGGGACAATGGGAGGCTTCGGGGAGGCTGACCTTTGCGGACGTATGCACGAGGGTGCCGCACGACTTAGGCAAAACCAGCTAAGTCCGTGTCAAGATGGTATTGTCACTATGAGTCAAGTAACAAGCAGTTTGTTGAATGAGGAGTTGAGAAGAAAGAGTTCAACAACATCTCAGAATGATTCACAGGCACTTATCTCAGAGAATAGAGGAAGGTCAAAGTCTAGAAGCAGTTCACGTATGGGTAGAAGCAAGTCAAGATCAAGAAAAGATATTGTTTGCTATAACTGTGGTGAGAAAGGACATTACAAGAACCAATGTAAGCAACCTAAGAAGAACAAGAAAAAGGGAAAAGAAGTAGAGTCTACAGAGTCAAAGGATAATACTACAGCTATAGTGCAAGGTGGTGATTATTTGATTTTGTCTCTTTCTGATGATATTTTTTCTTGTGTGTGTCAGGATCTTGAGTGGGTGATTGACACAGGTGCTTCTTATCATGCTACACCACGGAGGGAGTTTTTTGCTACATATAGGTCTGAAAACTTTGGTGTTGTCAAGATGGGCAACTATGGCACAGCAGACATCATTGGCATGGGTGATATCCATTTAAAGACCAACCTTAGCTGCAAGTTGATGCTTAAGGATGTGAGGCATGTGATTTACTTGAGGCTGAATTTAATTTCAGTTGGAAGACTAGATGATAAAGACTATGAAAGTAGATTTCACAAAGGGCAATGGAAGCTCAGTAAGGGTTCTCTTGTTATAGCTAGTGGAAAGAAATGTCATACTTTGTACAGGTTGCAGGCTAAAGCTTATGGTGAGCAGTTAAATGCTACAGAGAAAGACTTCAGTATGGAGTTGTGGCATAGGCGATTGTGACACATGAGCGAGAAGGGGCTGCAAGCTCTTTCCAAGAGAGAGGTATTGCCAGATCTCAGAGGTATACATCTGAACCCTTGTATTGATTGTTTGGCTGGTAAACAACATAGAGTTTCATTTGCTAGTGTTGCTTTATTTAGAAAAATGCATGCCTTAGACCGTATTTATAAAGATGTATGTGGTTCTTTGAGGACAAAAACTCTTGGTGGATCTGTTGATGTTCTTGGTATAAGTGGTGCACTTTATTTTGTCACTTTTATAGATGATTTTTCCAGGAAAGTTTGGGCCTATGCTTTGAAGACCAAAGATCGGGTTATTAATGTCTTCAAAGAGTTTCATGTTAGGGTTGAAAGGGAGACAGAAAGGAAATTGAAATGCATAAGATCAGATAATGGTGGTGAGTATACAGGATTGTTTAATGACTATTGCAAGTCACATGGGATCCAACATGAGATGACAGTTCCTGGTACACCTCAGCATACATAATGCAATTGCAGAGAGGATGAACCGCACCATCATGAAAAAAATTAGATGTATACTTTCACAGGCCAAGCTACCCAAAAGGTTTTGGGATGAGGCTTTGAGGACTGCAGTTGATGTGATCAACTTATCACCATGTACAGCCCAAGATAGTGATGGTGCAGAGCATGTATGGTCAGAGAAAGATGTTTCCTATAGGCATTTGAGAGTATTTGGTTGTTGCGCATTTGCACATATTCCAAACAATGAGAGGTCCAAGCTGGATGGTAAGTCTAAAGAATGTATTTTTCTTGGTTACTCACATGATCATTTTGGTTACAGGCTTTGGGATCCAGAAAAGCAGAAGGTATTCAGAAGCAGAGATATAGTCTTCTTTGAGGATCAAACCTTTGAAGATTTAAAGAAGAAGACACAGGCCAAGACTTCTGCAGAAGGATTAGCAGATTGTGACTAAGTTATTCCTCCAGTATATCATGGTGATGGGGGAGATGTACAGGAAGATAGTGTAGAGCCTGATGTTGATCTACCTGCAGGACATGTTGAGCAAGAAGAAGTAGGAGAGCAAGTTCCAATAGAACCTTAGTTGAGAAGATCTTCTAGACAACGTCAACCTTCCAGAAGATACTCTACAGATGAGTATGTGATGCTTACTGATTCAGGTGAACCAGAGAGTTACTAGGAAGCAGTTGAAAGTGAGCAGAAAGAGAAGTGGTTAGTTGCTATGTAGGAAGAGATGGATGCTCTTCAAAAGAACCACACTTATAATTTAGTGTTGCTACTAAATGGAATGAAGGCCTTGAAGAACAAGTGGGTTTTTAGGTTGAAGACTCAAGAATATTGTTCTCAACCAAAGTACAAAGCTAGATTGGTTGTGAAAGGCTTTGGTCAAAAGAAAGGTATTGACTTTGAAGAGATTTTCTCTCCTGTTGTTAAAATGCCTTCTATTCGTGTTGCTCTTGGTATTGCTGCTAGCCAGGACTTGGAGGTTGAGCAGTTAGATGTGAAGACAGCTTTCCTTCATGGTGATTTGGAGGAGAAAATTTATATGGAGCAACCAGAAGGCTTCAAAGTCAAAGGTAAAGATAATTTTGTCTGCAAGTTGAAGAAGAGCTTGTATGGGCTAAAGCAAGCTCCAAGACAGTGGTACATAAAGTTTGATTCATTTATGATAGAAAATAGATACAAAAGAACGGCTTCAAATCATTGTGTGTACATCAAATGGTTTGGTGAGGATTTTATTATTCTCTTACTTTATGTTGATGACATGCTTATTCTTGGGAAAGATATGTCTAAAATTGACAAGTTGAAGAAGGAACCGAGTGAGTCTTTTGCAATGAAGGACATGGGGCCAGCAAAGCAAATAATAGACATGCAGATTTTCCGTCATAGGAAAAACAAGAAGATTTGGTTGTCACAGGAGAAATACATCGAGAAGGTATTGGAAAGATTCAGTATGAGCAACGCAAAACCAGTTGGTTCTCCTCTTGCAGGTCACTTC
The DNA here is from genome assembly GCF_036884655.1 of Musa acuminata AAA Group. Taxonomy (NCBI): domain Eukaryota; kingdom Viridiplantae; phylum Streptophyta; class Magnoliopsida; order Zingiberales; family Musaceae; genus Musa; species Musa acuminata. The sequence continues at coordinate 14,764,361 of NC_088346.1, read as the reverse complement.
AAGTTGTGCTCAAAACAAAGTCCGTCAAGTGATGAGGAGAAGGAGAAAATGCAAAAGGTTCCTTATGCTTCAGCAGTTGGAAGTTTAATGTATGTAATGGTATGTACGAGGCCGAACATCACATATGCAATGGGTGTTACTAGTAGATTTCTTGCAAATCCAAGCAAAGAGCACTGGGCAGCAATGAAGTGGATTTTTAGATATCTCATAGGGAGCTCTAAGGTTTGTTTAAGCTTTGGAGGTGGACCACATGTGTTGACAGGTTACACAGATGCAGATATAGCAAGAGATATAGATACGAGAAAGTCTACTTTAGGTTATGTACTTACTTTTGCAGGGGGAGTTGTGTCATGGCAATCTAGGTTGCAAAGGTGTATTGCTCTCTCTACCACAGAAGCAGAATATATTGCTGCTACAGAGGTATGCAAAGAAATGTTATAGATGAAAGAATTCTTACAAGAATTGGGGCTGAAACAGGAAAATTATGTGGTGCATTGTGACAGCTAGAGTGTCATCCATTTGTGTAAGAACCCAATGTTTCATTCCAAATCAAAGCATATAGATGTCAGATACCACTGGATTCGAAATGTATTTGAAGAGAAGCAGTTGCAGCTTCAGAAAATTCATACAGATGACAACGGAGCAAACATGTTGACGAAGACCTTACCAAAAGAAAGACAGGAGATATGCCGACAGCTGGTCGGCATGGCTTCACATTGAGGAGTCATGGGACAGCCTCCCTTATGGGCTGAAGGGGGAGGTTGTTGGACTGATAGCCCATATTCAGCCCATGTGGGCTAGGGCAGCCCACAGCCCACACCCCCTCTTAACCTAACCCTAGTTAAGATTAGGGGGGTGTGGTGGCTACGTTTTAGAAGCAAAAAAGGAAGAGAAAGAAAGGGAAGAAGACAAGGAAAACGCAGAAAGATTGTTCTCAATCATCTAATAGTGTTTTCATCTCAGGTTAGATCAAATCTACAATAGACTCTTGCTGTGATTACTTGGGGAGGTTTTAGATATTGTGGGCAGTGACGTAATCCTTGTATCCCAGTTATTCTCTTATGGTTATTGCTAGTGTTTAGGGCAAGAGATTGAGATTTGTATATTCATTATTCTCATAGTGGATTATCTCTAGTTTGCCCCGTGGTTTTTACCCTTCACATTGAAGGGGTTTTCCACGTATATTTTGGTGTTATGTTTGATTGTGTTTCTATTTAATTCCGTTGCGTATTATGGTCTTCTAGTATTTGTTCATATACAAAGGTTATTCCTCTTTATATCCCCATCAACTCATTAGAGTATGGTTCAATCTGAAGAATATTCATTATCAACTTTTAACAATTAACTTGAGTGATTCTTATATTATACAAATATTCGAGTTTTGGATAGGTCAAATTAATTTTTGTTCTCGAGATAAATCATTAATACTATGAATAAACAAGACTCATTATGTATCTTTATTAGAGTACGATACATTTCATCTCTCTCTTACTATCGTACTTGAACGATAATCTATCTCATAACTAAAACAAGGTAATTAATTACTGATATAGGCCCAATTAATGTAGTTATGTAACATGAACCTTGATAATATAGGCATAGAAAATAAGTCATCAAAACTCAAGGCTTAACCGACACATTTGAAGGCATTGAGAAACCGAGAAAGAGAGGGAGAGAGAGAGGTAGATTCTTCAACCAAGAACATGAGGACAATGTTGATCACACGGAGGCCGGCCTGCAAGTGAGAGGGGAGGACTGGGAACATTCTCGGCCTAGGGTTTCTTGGGCCCCATGATAATCGAGTTTGGATTCGATCAATGTTGTCGGGATTAGATTTTCAAATCTTTAGTTTAATTTTCGAGATTCGAAACCCATGCATGAGAAGGAAAAATTAGAGGTAAAAGTATTTACCCTTCCCTAAGGATCGGATCATTAGTCATTACTATGTCATATTAATGTACAACCTATTAGAAATAAAAATATATTAGTCGCCGTGCATGGGAAGCATAAAGAATTTGAAGTAGAGCCTGACAAGATAATAGAGAAAGAGAGGAGGAGAGGACTTGTGCCTCTCTCGTTACTGTCAAGAACAAAACTCTCGTCATCTTCTTGGCAAAACCCTTTCTCCCTTTTCTTATTCTTCTCTCAAATCCTTTTTCTTTAACACCATCGTTAAACTTGTGTTCCATATCTCAACTACGTGTGCAAGGACGCTAGTTTTGTGTTCCATATCTCAGAACGAACTATGCGGCTTGGAGAGCTAGCTGTGGCTTATCACGGATACAATCCTAATAAGTACCTGTTAATTCAGTTACCTGCTTTAATTCTATCAAACTTACCTAGGACGATACGCTTATCGGATCGGGTGTGAATCTTGAATCCGCATCAAACCCAGGTTATAATGCGGTTGCACGCATCTGAAGGCAGTGAATCAACCGTATGCGGTTGATTCGGTGACCCACGAAACATACGTTTTGACTCGACGGACGGATTGTTGTTGGGAGGTTTTATGATAAAATGACGTATTAATCCTTCCAAAATATATTCTTACCGTAGCGTTCCCATTTTACCCAACAGCTGATCACGATACATGGAAGGGGCCAAAAGTACCGAACACCTAATAAATGCATCGCAACCGGTCTTAAATCCCTCACTCTTGTGGGCCTCTGATAGTGCAATATGACAGGGTATGAGAGCGGGTACGAATGCACGCGGGTCGGGAGATGTTTTCTTGCTCCCAATAATAGAGAAAGGAGACGAGGAGCAACAACCAGACACCGGCAAACTCAATCTAGCAAGCAATTCCTCGCATCGATCGGTTTCCTGTAATAGCTCAGACGCCATTCAGGCATTCTACTCGTTTGACTGTCGCGGGTCCATATCTCAGACTGACGGTTCGATGAGAGAGAATTCCTGGACCCTGGATGGATTGTCCCACCATATTTCTTATACTTATCTTTTTAAAACCTTCCGAAAAAGAAATAAAAATGGGCCTCTTTTCCTCCCCCTCATTTGGTGGTCTTCGTCCCGGATGGCGTCGCCCCTTCTCTTCCGCCTGCTCCTCTCCCTCCTCTTCCTCTCGGTCTCATTAGGTTCTTCGAGCACTTTACGACTCCAATCCGATGACGCCTACATCTCCGCTGTCGTCTCCGAGAAAGGCCTCGCGTTTGCCAAGGACCTGCTCGTCGAGCGGGCGGTTGAGACTCTCACCTCGCTCCGCATCCGCGACATCGAGAAGTCCGTGGGGATCCCGATCGTGGGCGTGGTCCGTATGGTCGCCTCCAACATTACCCTGGAGGCCATCCATGTCTCCTCGTCGACGGTCCAGCCTGGGGAGTCCGGGATCGTCATCGTCGCCTCCGGCACCACGGCTAACTTGAGCATGGATTGGTTTTATTCCTACACAACTTGGTTTGTCCCTTTCGAAATCTCCGATAAAGGGGGCGCGTTCATTCAGGTATTACCCCACTGATTGCTCTTTGGTGTCGTTATGGTGTCTAAGAATTGGACTTTGATGCATTGTAGCTGTTTATTCTTTTGTATACTTTAACATGAATTGATTGTTTGGTTGCCTACTTGACATTGCGTAAAATGTACTACTGTGTAGTTTGTAGAAGATAGTCAAGAGAAGTCAAATTGATGTGGATGTACATATCTAACTACGACAAAATCGATTCCTCATTTTTTTTGTCAAGTGTGCTGCAGTAAACTTCTGATTGATTCTTTGAAAACTTTCAGTTGGTCAGCATAATCTCGTCTTCAAATTTGCTCGCAGTAATATCTCATTAACTAGTAACATTCAGTGTTTTTTCTACTGTCATCAGTATTTCTAAAGTTTTAGTATGTCATTTTTTTTTTCTTTCACAAGTATATTACTTCTTTTTTGATATCCGAGCTGATGTCTGGTTTTGTTGATTGTCTTCCTTTGTTCTGACAACTAGGACTTTTCTTTTATGATTTGCAAGCTGGCACATTCTAGATTCACCACTCTTTTTTCTGCTTTTTGAAGCAAGGTTGAAGGCATGGAAGTTGGATTAACCATGACCATGGAGAATAAAAATGGGACACTGGAACTGTCTGTTACACAATGTGGTTGTTACATGAAAAATTTTGTCATAACCTTGAATGGAGGAGCTTCTTGGTTCTACCAAGGGTATGTGAGATACATCGATGGACATACATGGATTGAAACCAATTATGTTACATGATCTGTTTTGTGTTTGATCAGTCAATATATTTTTCTTGTTTGGTAATCTTTTTTTAATACCGATATTTTTTTTTCCAAATAAATGGTGTTTTGTTACTGATATATTTTTCTTTCCGAACACAGTATAAACCTGGTTACTACAAGTTTACATTGAACCTAGGTAATAAATCCAAGACCATTTGATGAAGCTGGCTAATTTTATAGAACATTGACCTGATTCTACAATAATAAAGGGTGGACATCTTGTAATTATTGTTCTAAACATGGACAATTAAATAAAATGCAATGTTGGTGTATTTTGACAAACTTCATTAGAGTTTATAAACTGATAGTTTCAAATGATTGGATATGTTCTTACGTCCTTTGTTGTACCTTTACACAGATATAATTTCCAAAGTAACTCTAAGATGTTTGCTATAGTGTTTGTTGGTGATATCATTTTCATCTTAATCATCTAGTCTCACATGGAGGGAGATATAACAAGATAATTAATTGGTTGAAGTCAAACTTGATTAATTGAAGGTAGCCATGGCTTCAGCAGGAATTGCATGTTCTTCCACTGTTCTTGAATTTATAATCATGGATCTGAAGTATGAACTATCACATTTGTAAATCAAGTGTCTTGTACATACTACTTTCTTCATATTCCTACTTATGAGATGCAAGTGTCTATTCATTTGTAGAGAGTCTGAGAGAATGAAGGACTTTATTCTACTTAGAGTGATTTCAAGATAATGAGCTTCTGATAAAGAAAAAAATCAGTTGTGTTGATACTGAGAATCAATGACATTTTATCTTACGAAACAAATTCCAACATACTCATGAATTTTAAATCACTCAATCAAAATGTAGCATAAAGTAGTGAATAACAGGCTAAAAATTATACAAATTAGAGTTAATACTATGATTACACAATAGGCCTCAGGTTTCTTGGGCAAAAACTTGTTATCTGTTCGAATGAATACTCCTTGGTCATGCCAAAATAAGAGAAGTCATTGTGGAATGTAGGGCATTTCTTCAAAGGGATCCAATGTGGAATCATGAAAATGATGACACTTCTTCTAAACTTTGAGTGCTACAAAGGCTTTGGTACTCTAAACGAGTTAGCAGGCACATTTTAATTTTTAACTTTCAGTGTAGTTTGCTATTCAAAATCATGCTTGGATGGAATTCAGGTGTTTAGCCCAGTTTCAATGGGACCAATTTAAGGACTATGAGGTTACGAAATCATGTGTCTGATTGGATTTAAGGTTTTGAACATTATTTTTCACTTGAGTTTTTGATAGAAATTGGAAAACATTTGGAGGTGCGGTGCTAGATATTGTATGGAAATTGATGTACATAACAGGATGGTCAATTGATGAATTCAGCAAACAAAGGGTTTTTTATATTTTTGGTACTAGTATGAGTGATATCATGGAGAGCGAGGATTAGAAGGAAAAAGGAGAGAGGGAGAGAAATAGCCAGAGGAAGTAAAGAGATCACCTGAAGTTACACTTGTTCCTAGCAGTCACATATAGGTTTCTAATCAGACATCAATCATGCTTTGTACTATGAGATGTGAAAAGAGTAAAACTCATAATTTTATCAATCTCTTCAAGATCTACATAAGGAGATTTAGCTCATAAATTTAATTTCAAAGGGGTCCATCCCAACAGAACTTTGCAAAAATAGTCAAATTTGTGGCATGCAAAATTATACTGAAAGAGAAACTTTGATCATTCAAAGCATGAGTTTGATTACATAATAGTTGTTTTAACTAATTCTTTACCGAAGTTAACTCTCATCAACAACAAGTAGATGTTGGGCGCAAAATGCTTCTTTGAGTGGCCACTGAACAGAGTATGAAAAAAATGTCCTGAAGTATTTGCAGCTTAATGAATAGATAACGTTTGACTCTATTCAGAAGTAAAGTTGATATAAACTCATCTAAAATTGAACTTGAGTCAATCTTGTATCATGCTCTTTCATCAGATCAGTTGACACCTATTGTGTCTGCTTTGTAATTTTATATGCTCTTTTCTTCCATGTCAGGCAGCCTTTTTGACTAAATATCTTCCTGCTCCATTCATACTTTCCAGGTTTCTAAATGCTTTTGCAGATCAGATCAGATCTGCTGTAGAGGATGCAATTGTGAAGAAGATAAATGAAGGGGCACTAAAGCTTGATTCATTGCTGAAAACTGTTCCAAACAAAATTGATGTGGACAAAGTTTCTGCTCTAAATGTCACATTTGTGAATGACCCGACTTTCACAAATTTTTCTGTTGAGTTTGATATTAATGGCTTATTCATTTCACTGGACAAAACTTCTGCCCGTGGTTACTTTCAGAAGACATCACAACTTTCACATTCTTGTGATGGGACACAAAAGATGCTTTGGATGTCATTGGATGAATCTGTATTTAACTCAGCATCTGACGTCTATTTCCAGGTAACCTTCTCTTACATCACTGATTAACCTTGCCTGTAGGTAGAGACACTTGAGGAAATTTTTGGGCCATGCTTATTTAATAAGAAAGACATTTGATTGTTATGTGAAGTTCCATAATACTTCTTTTTTGGTTTCAGACCATATCAAACACACAAATATTAGAATTGTCACAAAGAAGCATGTGGTTGTGTGCCATGTATCTATGGTTTTCTTGTCCATGATAAAAAGGCACATATTAGGTATAATAAGAATGTGTACTCATTTTGTACTCTACACTTGCAATTTGTTGGTTTTTTTGGTAGTTGACAATGCTAGAGAAAAGTGCTTCATGTCCTGGCTTAAAGAGAAAAAATATCTATAAATTATTTGGAAGAAATGGTTAATTTTCTACAGCCTTTGTTCTATGCTGGTGAATCTATGAGCTTGTAGCAGCATTTACTAGCTTTCACACTGTATCATTTTTGGTAGTGGTTCAGAATTGACTGTTATTCCCAAACAGAAAGTCCTTATATTTTTATCAACAAAACCAGGTTCCAAAGGGTTCCTTGTTTGACTTCTACACAATCTAATGGCTAACAATTTTCTTCATTCCAGACATTTGCGGAGTTTTTGCTCTCATGTATTATCTTGTGGACGGTTGGACTGTTCTAATAATAAGTTTGAACCAAGGTATGCAATTTCGAATAATACCGTCTGGTACGGGTGGTACATACCGGTCCGTCAGCTGATCGGTACAAGGACCGTCCGTTATCGGACGGAACGGAATATATATATATATATATATATATATATATATATATATATACTGAGCAGTATACCGAACGGTATATCACTCGGTATACAGTAACGTACCGTACGGAGTGAGCGTCGAAACTCCGGTACGATACGATATTTCAATCCTTGGTTTGAACAATTATAATTGTGCTGGGAACTTAATTTTTAATTAAACTACAATACAGTGGCATGGATAAACCTGATTGTTCAGGGTTACAAGCATAGAAACAATCTTTCCACTTGTAAGGATAAGATTGCATCCATTGACCGTTCTGCGTTTATGGGAGTTTCATGGATTGGACCTTCCTTTTTTAACTAAATGGCACATTATACAAATCAAAACTTGGTTTTGTTATAATCATCCATGTGGCTTTAGTGCTGTAAATAAAATAATTTTAGCAAAAATAAAATAGCTTTTCTTTCTGAAAAAGCTGATGTTTGTATTCTTCCATGTTGATTGCTTCCACTGTTGTGCTAATACTTTTCTCTTATTTGGTTTAGGCAGGAGTGATGCATTGGGTTGTGGAAAAAATACCTGATCAGTCTTTTCTGAACACTGCTAGGTGGAAGTATCTTATTCCCCAATTGTACAAAAAGTACCCTAATGATGACATGCTGTTGAATATGTCATTAACTTCTCCACCGGGCATATGGATTACACCACAAAAAATAGGGGCGACTATTTCTTTAGACATGACCATTGATGTCTTGGATGGCAGTAAGACAATTCCTGTTGCTTGCATATCAGTGGTAATTGATCGTTAAGCAAATTTTATAGATGATGTCGGTTCTGCTAATTATAATCTAATGCATGGTATACATTAATGCTTCTGTATGTATATATGCTAGAGCTATACACTGGTCTTAGTGCTTTTAGACAATAGGTGACTTCAATACGTCTATATATATTCTTCTTTACTTCATACAGAGAGGCATATAATTTGTTCACAAATTGTTATCCTATTTTTGTTGAAATGGGTAAGAGCTAGGTCAAGTTGAACAAGGTAATTGATAATACAGTTTCATGACCTAATCTAACCAACATGACTTGATCATGTTATATTTGAAATTTTGCTATGCCCATTATCTATTGAACTCTCTTTTTATATTTTCGTATGTAGTGCTATCTAAAACAGATTGTTGTTGAAGGGTCATAGTTTTTCATACATTTTTCTACTCCTTTATGATTGTCTTGGAATGGTGGCTTTATATTGTATTCTATATAGACATTTTTCGGTTCATCTTTAAGGAGTTTCACATGTACCAGTCCAGTTATATGAGCAGTGGGGGATCTAACCTCAAATGGTGAAAGGATTTTGAACTTGAGCAACCTTGATACTATCACCAAGTTTAGAGCTAATGCAAGTATAAAGAAAGAAAATTTTGACTTGGATTGCCTTTGTTGATATTTGAAAACTTATAAAAATAATTTATAAAATGGTATCATTTTTATAGTGCCAGAGGGGATTGCATTTCTGAAGAAGCACAGAATTATTATTGCAACAGCTCGGCTAGGCAAAGATTCGATGAACTCAAGTAGTTAAATGCATCTTGGGATATTCTTGTGAACCATATTATTTCTTTGGTTCAAAAACTACACCACTACTTATATGCATCACAAGGTTTGTGTTTAGTTGTTGATTCTGTTATGAACCTTTTCATTTTAGATGGTTCGTGGACAAAATGGAGAGTTTTGAGCATTTATGTCAACTTGTCATCCCCTCTGAAGAAAGTAATAGTATGGATAACAAATCTGTTTCTATGAAGCTTGATCCTGACTGACAGTCCATTGTCAATTTGAATAGCTTTCTATAAGTTTATATTGCTTTTTGCTGATCACAATGTGTATTAGGATAACACTTTTAAGTTTTAACTACAACTAAAACATTACTGCATATAATCCAGCTTGTCGAGCTGCAGGCGTTGTTAGGAATGTTTTTTGCGTCTACACGAAACACATACACATATGCACTACTGCTGATGCTTTTGCGATGCCTCAGGTTTTAATATTTAATATGAATGTTTGCGCTGGTAGCCAGGGTTCTTCCTTGGATCCTACGAGTGCAATTAAGTTAAATCTTTTTATTGATGATTGCAGGTTTTTAATATTGATGTTCTTTCATAGCATTGCAAAATTGATTGCTTCCATGTACTTGTCGCTTGTCTTGTTGCAGCTAGTTAGCGTTTCAGGAGTTGTCGAGATATCAGGGAATAATCTAGCTGGTCAAGTTGAATTAGATGACTTCACCCTTACTCTGAAGTGGAGTGATGTAGGCAACTTTCATATGTATCTTATCCAGGTATGGTTGATCTACTTATTACTCTTCTTCTGTAGCTCAGAAGTTTCTTTCTGGATTTTTGTTAGAAATATGTTTTCATATGAATTTCTGACTGGCTATTGTCATTTGCGATCTTGAGACAAAGAGAGTCTCATTTTGGTTAAAACCATGCTAAGCATGGTCCTCAAGATTTTTACTTTTCAAGAGATGAATGATACCACATGTATTGCATCAGTACTATGCATCATATTGACAGTATGAGATAAAACTGAATTAATCTGTCGAGCACCACTAAATATTCATTTGCTCATGTCGAATTCGCCAAAACCACAATGTTCTACGTAAATGGAACTTGAGGAGTCCTCCTATGGTCTTAAAACATTTCATGGGGCATCAAAATCCAAAAAAATGGGATAATTATTTCACCAGAAGGTTCATCGTGCATACTCTGGTTCTTATTACTTGGAGTTAATTTCACAGTTTACACAAACCGGTGGAGCATTCCTGGTTAAGATATGAAGGTTTGAAATTTGGGGGAGAGTTATCTGATGTTTATTGTTACTTTTGTTAGTTTTTAACGTAATGTGGAAATTTGCATTGCTTCCACTTCGTCTGTTTTTCACGTTCAACTTTATGCTAATTGTTTGTCATAAGCGATTGGTATTAAGGAAAGACACTTAGTAGATTTTAATGTCGATGCAGGGAGTAATGCGAGTTTTCCTGAACACAGTCTTCGTGCCATATGTGAACACGCATCTCCGGAATGGGTTTCCTCTGCCGATTGTCCACGGTTTCACCCTGCAACATGCAGATATCCTTACTGCCAACTCCATGATGATTGTATGCTCTGATGTAGCATTCAACAAAACGACTGGTGTGATCTCTTCCTTGTAATTTTCAATCACACTCAAAGCGACCATACAGATTGAAGTGAATCCTTTGTCTATGTTCAGTACAAATGTGTGCAGATTGAAGTAGAATCCTTTCTCTATGTTCAGTACTAATGTGTGATTGTGAAAGCATTATATACCTTCAGCTTTTTCTTTTATTTTGTACAGTATTCTATGTACACGAGCTCCAACATTATGCTAAAAATACATATATATATATATATATACATATATACATGAATTGGGTTTTTTTTTTTTTTATGTTTTGTCATGTGTACAATTTTTCCAATCATCACTTGTGTATTAAATGGTCCAAAAGATAGAAGAAGATGGATAAGATACAAGCTTTGATTGACCATACAAGTAGAGAATAAGCCTTGAGTATCCATCTATTTTTCCGCATCATTCATAGTATTAACAAAAACTGTGATGCATATGTATCAAACAAAGATAAGATGGGAAGTCGGGTTGATGACGAAACATGCCATGAACAGGGACATCATGAACATAAGAAGAATTGGGGTTTGAGAGTAAATGACCCTAATACAATCCAAACTAATGGGTTTCAACTGAAGGATTGGTCAAAAGTACGAGAGAGAGTAAATGACCCTAATACAATACAAACTAATGGGTTTCAGCTGAAGGATTGGTCAAAAGTTCAAGAGAACGCCGAAGGAAATCCACCGCAACAGGGACATCATCAAATGCAAGTGCACCAACAGCAAACCTTGCTGCCTTATGAGCCTCTGCAATTTTCTCCGCAGGTGGCTGATAACTGCTGTCATACTTGTATCTCTCGGCCGATAGAGGAGCTTGTACCACATGACTCTCGTGGACACTGCCAGAACTGTCCTGTGCTGGTGGTGCATAATGTGAAACAGGAGCAGGTTGGTGAGAGGACGCAGAATCATGGGCATGGTAGTAAGAAGGCTGATGAGTGGGGGCAGACGGGAAGGTGCTATCATGGAAGCTTGGATAAGACTGAAAATTAGGATAGGGAAATGGAGGAGTAGGGTTTTCTGAATGATTATTTTGAGGCATATGTTGGAGCTCATCTCTGTAAGAATGATGATCGTATTGTTGAGAGTAAGCAGAATATTCAGGCCCGCTGGTCTGTTGAAGGTGGTGAACATCTGAACTAGCATAGGAGGATGATGTCGCAGGCGGTTGACCGAAACCCTGCATGGTAACCTCATCAGCATCCTGAGATGATAAGTTGGCACTTTGGTAGCTACCTGCAAAGCTCTCACTTCTTCCTATGATCTGTAGAGGCAGAAGAAAAAAAATATATCTGTTAGAAAAGGTTTCAACAATACCCTTTGGGCAGAAAGAAAAGCAGCTCACATTGACCTTATCTACATGATGAGGTGATGCATCACCACCTCTCTGGCTGGATGGAAAACTGTCACTTGGTTGCAGGTCCTAGCACAGGATAAAAAGATGAGAAGAGACTTTGTAGACCATTTAAACAATTTCTCTTTTATAACAAGAATAGTAATAAAAAAAAATTCAAGGTTTTGACAGAGATAAATCATGATACAAAACAAGAAAATTCAAAAATCTGCAGTCTAACTACTGCAGAATCTTACAAAATCCTCATTAGCTTCATCACTTTGGGGAGTTACATATGCATGTTAAGAGGACCTCTAACTTTTGGCTGTTTTTTAAAAAATAATGAAAGAAATTTTCATTACAAGTGTACATGATGCTCACACATGAACTCCGAATATGAGATCTATTACTTGTGCAACAATGCACTAACTAACTCGGATATCTTAACAGAACATACCTTAAAGGACCTCTAACTTTTGGCTGTTTTATATGCTATGTTCAAAATGCTTGTTTTCTCCTATTCTGGAGAAAAGAGTTATTATACAGAACATACTGAGGCAAACACTGTTCAAGTATAGCACTGTGGAAGGGGCAATACATATGATGAGCCTCACTCCAGCTGACCTACTTTGCAAAATTTGGCAAAAAAAAATGTCAGGAACTAAATCCAAATTTGCTCCAAAGTTAATGGACCAGTGGTTTAATTTATCCTTTGACATAAATAAATCCAAGACTCAAGTACAAATGAAAGTTTAAATGCTATTTTTTGTCAAGCTTACTGGTTTATGTAGTTACTAACAATGTATTCTGAAAAAAGATAACATTATCTTTGCCACTTAAAAACAAATTCCTTGAAAGCAGCAAAATCCTGTCAATTCCCGATACAAGCTCATGAAGCCGGCAAAAATCAGAATGCAGTACTAAATTATAAAATTTTGTCAGTAGTGTATACAACAACAAACCCGTAAACCCCAACTATTTGAGTTCGGCAAGCTTAGTGGTGTATGTGGATGCTAATAATGTGATCTAAATAATACGAATAATGATTTTTTTAATGTTTAAGAACATTTTCTTCTTTGTGAGAATTAAAATCTATCAATTTCTGATATGAACACTTAAAAAAACTTCAGAACACCAAAGAGAGCAAAAGAAAAAATAAGCTATCTTGCCAAACATATGGTTGTGGTTCACATAAAGGAAGCATGCTGTATTATTTGCTCAGCCAATGAGGTATATCATATGCAACTTAAAATGCATACATATGTGTTGCTTGATGGGCTCGAGGAAATTGATAAATCTGTATCACCACCAGGAGGGCCTGGTTCAGGCTTCCGGCCTTCTTTCAAGGCTTTCCTTATATCTGCAGCTTTCCAAACTGCATACTTCTGTTTTTGCTCAATCTGGAAAATGCAACATGACCAACATAAGTCAACTTTCTCAAATTGAATCACAGATCAAGATAACTTTAAATTACCATTAGATGAAAAACTTACATCGGGCTGATGGTCACCAAATTGACTCAAAATCTCAAAAAAGATGCTGGCTGCATAAAAGGTCTTTGCAGTATTCCTGTAACATTTATATCTCATTTATATTGCCTACACTCATGACACTGTAAAACACTAGCTAGTTATGTTAAATAATTGACCAAGGTTCGCCGTACCGTACCGTACCAGCATTTCGACCCGGGCTCGGTACCGGTACGGTACGGTATACCGCTCGGTACACCCAGGTGTACCGAGCACTGTACACTGCTACAGTGTACTGTACACTGCTACAGTGCTCGGTACGGTACGAGCGGTCCGCGTACCGCTGGCCTGTCGTACCGGGCGGTACAGTCCAGTACGGCAAACCTTGTAATTGACAACGAAACACAACAAGTTGTTTTACATACAAGACAGCACGCCCAGCACGATCTTGTTTATCTGCCTTTGCAAAAAGATTAGATACAAATCCCTCCACGTAAAGGTTGTCATCCGGCCCTAACTTTAATGATTTTTTATCCTGTGAGAAGTTACAGGATCTTGCATCAATAAAAAGAAATCTCCATTTAAATTAGTACTAAAATTTTCAGATGAATCTTAAATGGTGACTATTAGCAAATGTTATTGTCTTCAAGTATGCAAACCATCAATGTAAAACTAAATTCTTCATTGCCAGCTAGAGAAGCACTAGATTAACAGGAAACAACCAGTAACACATAATTGGTGAAAGATGGTCACTTTTGCCTAGTTTTCTCTCAGAAAAAGGTGAAAGTTGAATTTAACATGGACCACACAACAAAGCTTAATGATAGAGACAGACTTAATCAATACAAAAATTACAATATCCATATTCCACAAATTACAGTTAACAATGTTTAATTGGATGATGTTAACAGTGTTTAATTGGAAAATTTTGCTGACTGGTCAACACAGAACCCTTTTTTAGCAGAAAGGAATTTGCAAGTAAAGCAATGAAAAACAATTAAAAATATAATTCTGATAGCATAACAATGAATGCTACTGCTGCCATCAAAGATTTGCTACAACCTATTTATGTCAAGGATACAAATCTTTACTCTGACATTCAGCCCTGTTGAGGATGTACTACCAACTAATACAATAATAACAACAAAACCATAAGTCCCAATTATTTGGAATCAACTACATGAATCTTTTACCGCCACTGAAATCTGTTAAAAGTTATATGTTTAGTAAAGTTTAGAATACTTAAATCTTTATTTATAGTTTCTATCAGTGTTTGCCATACCGAATCATACCGCCCGATACGGGCGGTACGTACCGGTCCGACAGGCCAGCGGTACGCGGACTGTCCCGTACCGGTACACCATACCATACCGGTACCGAGCCCAAATCGAAATATCGATACGGTACGGTATTGCGAACCTTGGTTTCTATTAAGGTCTTTTTAATCTTCCTCCATCTCTCCTCGTATCACTAACATTAAACATTTCACCTCTTTTGACTATCGCATATGAAGGTCTCCTAAACACATGTTTATACCATCTTAAACGATTTTCTCTCATCTTATCCCCTATCAAAGGGGTACCTAGTTGTTTACGAATAAAAGTATTTCTTTTCCTATCTTTCCTAGTAACTCTACACATATATCTCAACATTCTTATCTCAACAATATGAATTTTTTATTTTTTTTGCATATGTTGTTTCTTAACTATTAAACACTTAGATTATTAAAGCATTGTTGATTTCACAACTGTTTTATAAAATTTTTCTTTCAATTTGAAAGATATCCAATGATCACATAAGATTCCTGATGCCCCTTGCTATTTTAACCATCATGTTTTCACTTTATGAATAATATTTTTATCGATCTCTCCATTTTGTTAAATAATTGATCCAAGATACCTAAAGTTTTTACTTAAAGAAAATTCTTATTTATCCAACTTAACTATATTTGCTAGTTTATTCCTAGTATTACTATAATTTCATCTCATATATTCAGTTTTCATCATACTTAATCTAAAACCTTTAAATTCCGAGGATTGTCTTCAAAGCTCAAATTTATAATTAATTTCACTTAGGCTCTTATCAACTTAATATAATATCATCAGCGAATAACATACACTAATAAGGTCTATCATGTAAATGACTAATCAGTTCACACATTATCAATGTGAAAAGATAGTGACTTAATGGAGATTCTTGATATAATCCTATGATAATAGAAAACTTACTAGACACATTCCCTATAGTTCTAACACTAGTAGCTACAAGATCATACATATCCTTGATAACATCCATATAGTTAGTAGATATACCGTTCTTTTCTAAAACCCACCATACTAAGCCTCTAGGAACTCTATTATAGGCTTACTCTAGGTCAATAAAAACCATATGCATATCTTCTTTTCTCCTAAAACTTTTCAATAATTATCTTAATAAATAAATAGCTTCTATAGTTGATCGTCCAAACATAAAACTAAATTAATTGTTAGAGATATTTGTCTTAAACCTTATCTTACTTTCGATAACTCTTTTACAAAGTTTCATAGTATGGCTCATGATTTTAATTCCTTAATAATTTGAACAATTTTGTATGTCATCCTTATTCTTGTAAATTGACACTAAAAATCTCTTTCTCTATTCACTAGGCATGTTTATAAATCTCATACTTTTATTAAATAAGCTAGTTAACCAAGTTACTCACTTGTCTTCTAAATTTTTTTTAGACCTCACAGTGATTTAAAAAAGCGCTCGGGCGCTCGCCTAGGTGCTCGGGCGAGGCGAGGTGAGGCCCGAGCGCCTCGCTTCACTTCCAGGCGGCGTGCTTCAAAGAGGCGCCGCCTGGGCGCTCCCCCGAGCCCAGACGCTGGGCGCTTCGGGCGAGCGCCTAGGTTAAACCAGGCGACCGAACCAACGTTTTAGGTCTGGTTCGATCTCCGGTGCTTTAGTTGGTTCAATCGAACCAACTAAAGCACCAATATCAGCTGTCGCTGCCCAACCCTAACCCTGCTCGTTGCCGCTACCGCTCCCACTCCCGCTACTCGCTGCTCTCTACCGTTGCCGCTGTCGCCGCTCTCGTTGCTCATTGCTCCCGCTCCCGTTGCTCGCTGCCGTTGTCGCCACTCCCACTCCTGTTGCTGCTGCCTCCTTACACTCCCGCTCCCGCTCCTGCTGCCGCTGTCGCTTCCTCTTTTCTCAGTCAGCACCCCCTTACACTCCTCTTCCTTCTTTTCCTTCTGTATACTGTTAACAGTATACTAATAATATTTATATTTATTAGATTAATAATATATTATTTTGATTTTGTATCTTAGATTTTCTTAATTTAATAACATATTTTTATTTAAAATTTTAAATAATTATATTTATTAATTATATTATATATTTTTATATTTTAGCACGTCGCTTCGCTCGGGCGAGCGCCTAGCGCCTCGGGCGTTTTTGGATCTTGACGCCTTTTGGCGCATAGTGCTTTTTAAATCACTGAGACCTCAATATGGATACCAATCGGTCCCACACTATTAGTTATTTTTATTTTCTTTAATATGTCTTTTGCTTTACTAGCTCTAATTTTATAAACAAATCTATGATTATTAAATCTACCACTATTATTTATCGTTAAAGCTAATTCCTATGTGGAATATTCATTAAATAGTTTATAAAAATAATTTCTTCACCTTTTCTTGATTCCATCATCATTAACATGTAGTTTGATCTTCATCTTTAATGCATCTAATATTACCTAAATCCTTACACTTTGTTTCCCTAGCTTTAGCAATTCAATATAAATCTTTTTCACCATCTTTAGTACCTGATTTATTATAAAAATTATCATAAGTTTTATATCTTGTCATACTAACTGTTTTTTTAGCCTTTTTTTAGATTCTTTTGTATCTTTTAAATCTATCCTCATTTTTACAATTTTGTCAATATTTAAAACATGATCTTCTAGTAAAAATTATTTTTTAAACTTCCTCGCACCACCACCAACTCTCTCTTAAGTTACCCCTCTACCTTTCGTTTCATCAAGAATCTTCTTTGTTAAGCTCATAATCTTATTAGCCATCGTAGTATAAATAATATTAATATTATCCTTGTCTAAGTTCCAAGTCACCTCCCTTTCCATCCTATTGTTAAAGACCTCTTTACATTATCATATTTAAAATTCCGTCATCTAGTCTTAGTAAATTTTTTAATTATCAATTTCTTCTTCCATTTTCTACGATAAATATCTAATATCAGCAACCTATGTTGATTCATCAAACTTTCGTCGAGTATAACTTTACATTTCTTAAAAATAACTTTATTTACCTTTCTAGTGAGAAAAAAAATCTATTTGGCTATAATTGTGAGTCTGTGACCACTCTTATAAGTAACCAAATCTTCATCTCTCTTCTTAAAGTGAATATTTACAATTATAAGATCATACGAAGTTGAAAAATCTAAAATCATACCATCATTTTCATTTCTATCCCCATAACCATAGCCCCCATGCACTCATTTATATTCAACATATGTTTTCCCCATATAACCATTCAAATCTCCTATAATTGTATCACCAACTAATACAAGTGTCAGATTGCTTGTATTCTTAGGCAATTCTTCTTTGATCTTTTTTCTGTCCTTCGTGATTACTACAACATACGGAAGTCATATCACCTCATTAATAAAACTGATAGTCTTGTTTTATCTCAACAACAATCTTCATGGTCCTCTTCTATTTATTATCTTGTTTCTTTTCATAGCACAAAGGACCCATCGTATGGTTCCCATTTCCGTGGCACTAAGTTTATGGATCTGGTGCTCCATAAGACAACTGTACACTAACTCATAAATCATGGATGGCTTTGTAAATGCCTTATAAAACACTAACTCTTGTCATACTAGAGGGTATTTGAAGGTCATACAACGCTCCCAAATTCACTGTATTTAAACTGTTTGAATTTAGTTTCATAATGT
Organism: Musa acuminata AAA Group; assembly: GCF_036884655.1. Lineage (NCBI taxonomy): Eukaryota > Viridiplantae > Streptophyta > Magnoliopsida > Zingiberales > Musaceae > Musa > Musa acuminata. Next base: position 14,746,021 of record NC_088346.1, on the reverse strand, counting down.
TTTCCATCTTCCCAAATAGAAGGTGCATGCCTGACAGAAACCAAAAATATAAAGCTGCCAATTCATGTATGCCCTTCAGCCCTACCTCGGGCAAAAAGTTGCCCTAATGTTCTTCAGCGACCAAAAATCTTAGTCCAGAAATATAAAAACGAGCAAGAAGACAACTTCTGATCGTTCTAATTAAAGCTCGAACAGCAACATCATCACCATCAAAGGGAACAAATAAATAGCCATGCACCTTAACATACACGAAATTCAACTCGAATCAATCAACAGACAACAAGAAAGGAGTCAACTCTATACTATGAGATTCTTCGCAAGATCGAATTCACAGCATAAAGAGATGAAAAAGAATCATTCAATTAAACAGAATGACGAAGGAGAAAGATTAAACCTACCTTCTCGAGTTGGTTCATGAGGGAGATGAGGAGGGCGTTGGTGGTCTTGGTTCGATCCTTCTGCGGAATCTTCAGCCCTCGCTCCATCGCGTAGAACCGACCTGCCAACCAACCAATCGAAACAACGATTGAAAGGGGAACAAATCTTAGGGTTACTAGGGACGCGAACTATTCCAAAAAGAATCGGAGATCGAATGGTAATACAGTAGTAGGCGACGAGGGGTTCGTGCTTCTGCAGCTCGTCGGCCCTTTGAAGGTAGGGCAGGAGGAGCTTCGCCGGCTCCGCGTCGCCCCCAACACCTGACATGACACCCAGTTAATCCCTCGAAGGTCTCTCTTTTGTGGGAAGATTTGATATTATTGATTGGATCGTTTGTCTCCTCACAGAGGAGCGAATTCTTCTTCCTTATTGTAGCAGACCGTACACAACCCCGAGGAGGAGGCCATCTTGAACGAACCAAGAAGAAATAAGCGGGGGCTGCTTCCATGCGAAGGAAGCTGCTACACGAATTCAATAAATATCTAATACAAAAATACCCCGATTTTTGAAATAATATATATATATATATATAGGTAAATTTTCGTTAAAAAAATTCATAATTTTGAGAAGTTCTCACCCTCATTTTCAATAATTCTCACACATTAACTGATTTAATCAATCTAAAACTTAGATCAGTTCAAAATAAATTATATTAATAATTTATTAACATATATAAATTTATGTTATTTAAAAAATAATAATATAAAAATAAAGTAATTATAATATAGTAAATATAATAAAAATGTAAATAATAAATATAAAAAATATTACCTATAAAGTAAAAAAATAATATAATAATTATATATATATATATATTAAAAATAATATTTAAAAAGAAATATGAAATATCTATTTGATAAATATTTTTTTATTTTTAAGTTTTTAAAATAATTTTTTTGTTTACTGATTTTGACCCTTAAAATATTAAATTTATCTAGAAAATATCAAAAAATTATTACTTAAAGTTTTCAAAAAGAGAAAAAGCTGTGTTTTTCATCTTAGACCGATTCAAATATTCCTTGAAAGTTTCAACTTATTGATAGGCTTTTAATGACTGACTCCCTAATTGGAACTCCTTACCATTTTCCATGTTGTCTAATTGAAACTTCTTACTCCCCTAATTGTTGGGCTTTTAAATGTGATTTCATTTGGACATCTATACCAGCATTAAGGTTGATGTTATCAAAATGCATTTGGATGATCATTCTTTATGCTGTTCGTCATTGTTGTTCGAGAAAGCAGCCTTTCTGCTGTTCATGCAGGGGACAATATTTCGATTCACAGACTGTCGAGACAAAATGGAATTTTCAGGTTAGCCAAGGCAAGGCATATATTGATAACAGTGAGATTTCCTTTGATAATATAGAGATTTCCTCTTCCTCGACTGTACGAGGCAATCTCTGGTTAAAGAAATCTTATCTTTCATCGTATATAAATAGATTTTATATGATACTAATTAAAATATGTTTTTCTGTGCTTTTCTTTATTCTCTCAATTCTTCATGGTACCAGAGCTATCAATTTTCCTTCCACCCAGCAATATTGCCTCAGTTTTTTTCGATCTAATTCAAAGCAACATAAATCTTCTCACAGGGTCTTGATCACTAATCCACAAACAATTCTGTACTTAATTAGATTAAGGATCTCCTTAAAGAACTCAAAGTCAGCTCTACCCATACTCCTACAATATATTATAACAATATTGGAACTACCTACTTATGTGTCAATTTAGTGTTCCACTCACGCATGAAATACATTGTCATCGACTTTCATTTCGTGCGAAATCAAGTTGTCAGATATTATCTTCGTGTCTCTCGTGTTCATATGACTGATCAACTAGCAGACTCACTCACGAAACCTCTAGCCCGTAAATTATTTTTGTTGCATCGGTCCAAGATCGGTATCCTTGACAGGAGCTCGATCTTGCGGGGGCATGATAACAGAGAGATTTCCTCTGATAATAGAGAGATTTATTCATATAGTTGGGAAAATCTTATCTTCTATCATGCCCCCGCAAGATGGTGCTCCTGGCAAAGATACCAATCTTGGATGATCGATACAAAGAATGGTTTACGAGCGAGAGTCGTGAGTAGAGCAAGAGCAGATCGCTGCTGCTATTGTGATTGTTGTTGCTGCAAGGGCATAGGCGTTCCTTTCGTTCTCCTTAAGTCTGTCTTTCGTTCTCCTTAAGCAGAAATTGTGAGGAGCAATTGCTGCTATTGCAACACCTCTATCAAGTCGACGCTGAGAAAAATTCTTGCTGTTCGACATCACACCGCTACTAAATTTCTCCTCATATGCTGCAGTCCCCCCTTTCCAAATCCTAAGCGGATCTGACCCCCCCACTCACCGCCCACAGTTGGTCGTTCGACGGCAGCGTCCCTGCTTCCGGTCTCGACCATGGCTACCGCACCAAATCTTCCTCCCTCCTTACCGTAGAAAAGTACCAACACTTCTTACTTTTTATTTTTCTTCCTCTTTATTGCACATAACTTGTTGATTCTTCTTGCCTTCTTACTACAGAAGTACCAACACTTCTTTCTTTTTATTTTTCTTTTGATCCTTGTCATTGCTACATACTTCTACTTGCTCCCACATAGTAGTTCATATCTTTCATATATCTTTATCATCTACTTCTGTTGCTCCACTTACTGTTCCAATAGGGAATCAGAGTACTTTCCCACGTACAAATCTTATCTCCATAAATGCAGTAATCCTCATCCCTTCAAATTATCCAAAGGTGGCAACTACGCATCCTGGCGTGCTCAATTTTCTAATCTTCTATTTGACTATGACCTTCGAGGCTATGTCGATAGCTCTCTTCCTTGTCCACCAGCGATGATCAACATCCCAGGAGCATCCAATCCAGTATCAAATCCGGACCACAAACTATGGTTACGCCAGGATTATCTCATTCTTCAAGCAATTCAAGCTTCAGTCGCTGGATCCCTCGCCCTACTCATATCTTCGTGTGATACTGTTGTCAAAGGCTAGTGCAAGTTGTAAACCACCCTGGCAAATCGTTCATGAACTCGCATGCTTAGTCTCCTATCCGGACTTATGAAAACAAAACAAGAGGGAAATACTGTTATTGATTATCTGTACAATATGAAGATTATTATCGATAATTTGATCTTGATAGGTTATTCCCTTAATGATGAAGAAGTTACTGGCCATTTCCTCCCTGCCTCTCTAACCGGGATCCTAAGTAGGTTTTTCCCCATAGGCTATAACTTGGCGGGATGGTTTCTTTTGAGATGAATGACCAAAAAAAGATTGGGCTGGGATTGACTGGGTTTGGGATAATTTTCTCATTCCTTGGAATCATTTTTTTCTTTGATAAGGCACTTCTAGCAATGGGCAATATTCTCTTTCTTTTAGGTCCCATTGGGCTAAAATCGACACTACAAATCTTTGCCAAACCTAAGAACTACAAGGGGACAATCTCATTTGGAGCTGGCTTCTTTCTGGTCCTGGTCGGATGGCCTGTAATTGGCATGATCTTGGAATCATATGGTTTCATTGTTCTCTTCAGTGACTTTTGGTCAATCCTTGCAGTTTTCTTGCAGAAGATCCCTTGGATGGATATTCCAACAACCATTTGTCACATCATTCTTTGATTGCCATGGAGGCAAAAGGGTGGCAGTGTAACAATAATTTGGCCAGATTAAAGTACTTAAGTCAAATATTATTATTTTTATTATTTTATCGAACAATTGATAGTAAGCAGATCTGTCGAATTATACGAGGGTTCCTTTTGTTCATCCTTAATCATAGTCTCTTTCTTCGTAAAACAACTCAACTTCATCTTTATACCTTTGTTGATGCTGATTGGGCGAAAAACTTTGATGATAGAACCTCTACGTTAGGGAATGTGATCTTTCTTGGGTCTAATACAATCAGTTGGAGTTCTAAGAAACAAAAGATAGTGGGCCGGTCTACAACTGAAGTTGAATATCGTGCTATTGCTATCGCTGCTGCTGAACTCAATTGGGTCATAAATCTCCTCAAGGAACTCAAAGTCAGTTCTACCCATACTCCTACAATATATTGTAACAATGTTGGAGCTACCTACTTATGTGTCAATGCAGTGTTCCACTCACGCATGAAACACATTACCATCGACTTTCACTTCGTGTGAGATCAAATTGTCAGATATCAACTTCATGTCTCTCATGTTCATACGATTGATCAACTGCATTTGCATGATAGATGAGATTACTATAAGGCAGGCAATCTCTTTGTTCAGTTAAAGAAATCTTATTTTTCATCGTGAATAAATAGAAATGTGCTTTTCCGTTCTCTCAATTCTTCATATCTCGTTCATCGGGCCAAGAGTCTCTTCCCCTTTCAGCACACATCAAAACCAACTACATTTACATACAATCAAAGACGAAAGACATGGCTGCTCGATGCAGAAACTGATCAAGGTTTTTTTTTGTTGTTAGTCATAGATCAAAACTATTATTTTCACTCAATATGATATGCTAGAAATAGCACATGAACAAAACTGAGAATGGAGGTTGGAAGATCTCACACATCATAATTGAGATGCAGAGGAAGAAGCAAGCCAAAGCAATGAGAAGATACGTATGTTACATCCTTCATATCTTGCTTCTATATCTGACCAACTTGGCTAATGTTTCCTGAGCAGCCAAAGTCTGAGCGTGGTTATGGCCTAGCATCACCGTCCTGATACTGATACAAGTTCTACATAGCTCTTCGCCATTGTCAAAATGCCCTCCCCTCAGCAGCAACTTCGCCCGAGTCTCCAGCAATGTCGCTTTGAGGAGCGTCACATCCTGCCAAACATATTCATCCACCTTCTGATCGGAGTGCAGCCTCTTTTTCCAGCACAAAGATCCTTGGTTCCAATCCTGTATCTGAGATACAAATGATTTCTCCACCTCCTCGAGCACGTTGGTGCACACCTTCAGGAGCTCCAGAGCTGAACTGCACCTTGAGAAGGTCATGAAGGACCGGATTGCTAGAGGAAGTGCCGTCTTTTTTATGAAGAAGACCATGTCAACTGCCTTGAGCTGAACCAGAGGGGGTTCTGATTTAAATCCGAAGATAAGAAACGCCGAAGCCCATAGGTGGTCAAAGTTCGCCGTGGCGTTACCGACCTTCATCATGCCATGCACCGTGGCCATGGCTGGCGGCAGCCCGCCTCTCCTCCTGGCAAACGTTTGGGTGATCGGGTGGAATTGGATCCAGCATCCAGGCTGTCTTGCAGTTCCTTTTGCCAGGCCAAGTTTAACCAGCAGGAGAGCAGATTCCACTTCGATTTTTTGAGCTTGGGGTGGTAAATAACATTTGGAGCCACAGAGGAGGAAAGCAGCAGTGAGACCTTTCCCCCATTGATGAAAGCTTCCTCTTGTGTGTAAATTATTAGAAGCAGCTGCTAGTAATGCTGAAGAAACGGGGGCAGTAGCGAACCATGCACCAGTGAGCACCATCCTTGACGCAAGGCTTCTTCCTTTAGCTCGATCCAGTACCGCAAAGCAGAACACCAATACTTTGATTAGGAATGCATTGTTCCTGCAGAAACCATCCTCGCTACCAACCAAGGGAACAGTACTATCGCTGAGGGAGATCCTGTCGATTGCTTCAAGCAATTCGGATGGTGAAATTGCCAGCTCAGAAAGAAGGGAGCCGATTACCGACAACCCAAAGCTCAACCTTGCCAACCTCTCGTCGAATTTTTTTAGTACTTCAATCTCCTCGGCCGAGTAGTCCTTCCTTCTGCCTCTAAGGAGGAGGAGAGAATCTGCCAAGGAAAGCAGTGGAAGTTGCATTGGCTCGAAGCTCATTACCTTGGGAAGTCTCGTCGTGATGATCACATGGGTGGCTCCGGTGTTCCTTGGAATCAGATCATGCAGATCTTTTCCTTCCCACCATTCCTTCTCTGTCTCAAGATTGTCGATCACCAGCAAGTAAGGGATATCTCGGAAGAGCTCCCTCTTCACCCTTTGGAATGCATCAAACTCCTGTTCGTCGAAGCTCCTTATCCTCCCTCTTTCCTTCTCTCCCTCTGAACTGACATCCAATCCCAAGTTCATTGACAGATTCAGAATGTTCTGTCTGAAGTACCTTGCTTCACCACCAATCCACAGCACCATCTTGTATCTCTGAGCGTACCTGTAGGCAAACTCCAAGGCGAGCTCTGTCTTCCCGATGCCTGAAGCCCCATTGACACAGAACACGTTGGCATTGCCATAACCTTTGTTGCCTCCGCTACGTGATTTCTTGTGCTTCGACCGTTGCTTCTGAAGGCTTCTTCCTTTGCTTGTAAGCTCAATCGCTGGTTCTATCCAAGCTTCCAAAGTAGGCTCTTTGCACTTCCTCATTTCCAGACTAATGTACTTCCCGCTTGTTCTAACTGTATCACTCTCCTCATCGGCGAATCCATCACTCGAGCCACCATTCACCAGCGGCTGCTTTGGATGCTCCATCTCATGAACTTCACAACATCCGAAGAAAGTAGCCTCGATCTCCGTCATCTCCTTCTCTCTACCGACAAAATGTCTGTTTCGAGGAAAGGGTAATTCTTCAAAGCCATCGTTTTCCTTGTCTGTGCTACTCTTCCTTGCAAGTTTCGATTTTAGGATCGCGACCGCCTTCGATATGCAGCTTCTCCAGTTGCTATGGTTTGTTTCGAGCTTGAACTCATTGCACTTGGTCAATCCTTCAAATGCTTCCCTACATTCCTTACCCTCCAACCTCCCATCAAGAAGACTTGCGATCTCTGAGAGCTCGGTATCGAACAGAAGCGGAATGAGATTTCTCTTCTGAGCAAAGAACCTGACCTCCTCGACACTCAGAGGATTAAGAAAACTAGATGGTGTCACTGCAATGACACCAAAGGTCGCAGAGCATATGACTCGATCGGCGATCTCATGTCTCTGAGTATCCGAATACTTTTCTCGATCAGCAACAAATGAGGCTATTCCTTGGAGCTCAAGCTCAGACTTGAGCCATTTACAGAAGCGAATGAGATTGTTGTTTTGGCCATGGAATCCGATGTACACATCACAGCTTCGGAGCTTGGCATTGGCCGAAGGAGAGTCCGAGCATTTGGTGAATGAGATCCGAGGGACCGGAAAGGAGAATGAGATACGAGGTGCTGCTGCATCGGAGAACTTGGGCTTTTGGTCGATCTGGTCAGCCAGAGAGCCGTATCTTTCTGATGGAGGAGTGTAGGAAGTGCTTGGGATGTCGTCAGAATGTGAACAGGAGTACGAAACCGGTGATGGGATTGTAGCTGATGGTGTAGTGTTGTTGTTCTCACATGGTAGTTCTAAGGCTCTTGGAGATATATAAGGTGACTGTAATGCTGAAACAAATGCAGAGGATGGTGGAGAAGGTGAATTCAGGTGTGGAGAGATTGATATGGAAGGAGAGATGGGGATAGATGTCTCGCCATTCTCAGATGAAGGCCCTGCTATTTTGATGGTTAACATCTTCGTATTTGGTTCCGTGGGATCTGGGAAAACATCAGGGATCGGAAGGCCTCGAGGAGCTTCAGATGGAATCTGTTCATCCATCGGTGGCCACAGAACTAGATATCGAGTCTTAAATCCGGCAAAAGGAGAATTCAGATTGAAAACACAAAAATAGAATAGGAATCAACAAATGCTGCGTCTAGTCCTTCTTCTCCATTTCGAACATTATCTTACATGGGTTCTCATGGTCTAGAGAATTTGATGAAGAACCAAAAAAGGGTAAGAAACTAAGTAGGAACGACTTACAGAGGGATGTCGATCTCAGTCAGGTACACAGAACTTTGATACTCCTGATGAGAAGACGAGATCAAGTACCCTAGAAGAACAATATCTAGGGAGGAGACATAAACCTGTGACTAGATTACATCTGTCCGCACCTCCATTCATTATAACACATGCATAGATCTGAAGGTGGAGGCCAAACATAAAGGATAAGTGTACAGTTCCCAGTCCAATGGCCGCTGAGAAGTAATAAGGATTTGCAACTGAAAGGAAAGGCGAATCAAGGTCCTCAACATAAATGAAGGGCATAAAAAGGTGCAGCTTCGAAGACACAAAGACCGCACATCTTCCAAGGTGAACGAGATCACGAGCGACTCATCGGAGGATCGCGATGCCGAGGCTCAAAAAGAAGCATACATTTTCGTAAAATCCAATGCCATTCAAGGGGGAAAGCAAAAGTAACAGAGAAACAGGAGTCAGTCATTGCTGTAGTGTTTGCATCACATAAGTTTGAGGGCGAGGATGCAGGGACTACGGACTGGGGGGTTTGAATGAATTGTGATGACACACACACAGTCGTCTTTGCCTTTGGTTTATGCGTTGGGGATTATCTATTTTACTCTCCTCGAAGAACAAGGTTCTCACAATAACTAAAGAAATGGTTGAAAGGGCATCGGGATCGGGAGGGGAACCAAAGCTCAGATCCTGTAGGTTATGGGGGATTCAGAGGGTCAGAAGAAGACAAGCAATAATATTGCTGGGAGGATGCTGAGCATTGTACTCATATGGCAGTGAGCTTTTGCTCTGGTGTTTGGAGCAAAGACTAGTCCAACTGCAACATCAAGGTAGGGAAGGGGGCCTGGCATTCAAATTCACACAGAAGCTCTCTCCCTCTCTCTTTCTCTCTGTGTAACTCTGACCATTTTGCAGACATGGCAGTCTGAAGGCAGGCCAAGGCCAACTATTTTGGATGCTGACTCACGCGTTGACCGAGTGATGCAAAGGCCATTTGGCTCTTCAATGCCATGATGAAGCCAAAGTAAGCCATGCTGGTGGATTCCCTGACATTTTAATTCGAATAAATAGTATTAGTACCTATAGAAGAAAGAAAGAGAGTTGATGATGTATAACCCAGCCCACTTCTGCTCAGGCCATGAAAGCATTAGGTCTCAGACCACTGGCTCAACTAAAATAATAACTATAAAAGTTTGTCGGCGGCTAAAAAGATCTATATATTAAATGGGACTGCAAGGATATATTAGAATCAAAAGACATGCTTTGGAGAGTTGCACCTTGTAGCTGTTTGCTGTGCAATAATCTTTTCTATTCTTCATTGATGAAATTTGAATATTGACAATAAAATCATTTCAGTAGGACAATAATATTTTTATCTTCTTTTTATCCACAAATTTCATCCTCCAACATGAATGAATATCTCCTGCTCAATGTAATGATCAACTGATCATTCAGTTTCTATGGATGAGGAGGAGGAGCTAATGAATTCGAATATTATTGAGATGATGCCATCCTGTCTGGACTATGACAAGTAATATTATTGTTTCTATTGACAATGGTCACTCTTTTTTCAGAAGAAGAAAAAAAAAATCTCAATTTTAGTTTCTCAGATGGAGGATCCCAAGATACCCATTTAAATCTCTATGAATTCATCCCAAGTTTCTTTCACATCCCCTCTTTCATGTTCCAGTAGGATATGGTCTTCTCTCTAAGCTAAGCCTTCCCCACTTGTTTTCAGCAAATCAGGAGCCAATGAAACAAGTTAGTAGCAGATTCTACCTTTAGCATACCATAGACCAATCTTATTGGCAATTAGTTGCACTAGTGATACACAAATTGAAGTTTTGATCACATATTTGAAACCTGGAATTGAGTGACACACAGCTACTCTAAATTTCCACCATCTTTCTCTCAAATTATTCTTTGGATATATGAAGCCTGGAAAGTTGTGTACAGACTGCACATACTTGCAGAGAAGTAAGAAGCTCAAATTTACCTGGTGTTAGACAAGATGGGATGACTGCTCCTTCTTCTTCTTCTTCTTCTTCTTCGAGTCAACTAAGACCATGTCCCACCAAATCCAGCAAATTATGCTCCCCATCAACTTTATAACGAAACACCTTTCATCTTTATTAACGGCCGGCCAACAAGCAAGCCCCTTTCGAGCCATGAAAGGTCTAATCATGCTTTCACATGTGATCAGCCCAAATATATGCTCTGTTACATGCATCTTTCCAGTTTAGAACAGGCCGCTGGCCAAAGCAGGGGCTTAAAGCCTTGACAGCTATGAGTTATCTGTAGAGGAAGAGTTATTTATCCAACTGTTTCCCTAATAAAAAGTTTCCAGTACCATATCATAGTCCAATGGCTTATGTTGTTTGTGAGGTATCACTAGTATAAACCCATTTTGCACAGACCCAGCTTTGCTACCAACCAAATCTTATGGACTCAAACCTACATCGTTGTTTAGTCCCTATATTCCTTAACTAAGTTGAAGGATTGAATCAATTTATTATGTCTTGTATTCCTGTTAAGATGTGATCAAGTTTGGCTGACAGAAGGAAGGAGCTCTCAGTGGTGAGCATGATGACCTCCTGTTCTTTTCTCTCACGACATAACTATCAGGGAGAAGCTGTCCTCTAATTGATATCTTCTTTCTCTCACGACATAACTATCAGGGAGAAGGTGTCCTCTAATTGATATCTCTGTTAGTACTACCCACACTTGAACCAAACGCCAAAAGTACCAGATGTTTCGGAATCTTCTTCCTGCACTGGGTTTCTACGTCTGACACTAATTGCTGAAGGACCTTGAGCGATCGGAGCCATGTCCATCACAACTAAAAGGTCTTGGAAAACTCAAAACAGCCGAAATGACACAACGCTCGCTATGGAACATGACAAAAGACTCGACCATTCCGGTTCTGGTCCTGGTAAACAGCATCATAACCTGTGATGTCAAGTTCAATCGCCGAAGAAATATTTTCAAGGGGACAAGAAAGTGGTGAACTGTTTCAGGACCAGGATATTTATTCTGCAGAAGAGTTCAAAAGGTCTGCAAGGGGCATTTAAATCATCGAACGCTGCTGCTTTTTGTAGTTCCTCTTCGAGCGAGCAGCTTTTGGTACCATATTGGCAAGCATCCGACGTATCTATCTACCTCACCTCAAGCATCCATGTGACCAGTGACTGAGTTCCTCCCGAGAGGGACACTGCGTGCACTTGTATGCCGATGCAAGCACCACAACAAAAACAAAAGCTAATAATAACTCGATTGGTTCTCTGCTGTACATTGGAACTCATATCATTATCCTATCCTGTGTCTGCAATGCAGACTTTCCTCACATCCACTCTGCCAGTTCATGGCCTGTGAAAACTTTGCATTACAAAGTAGATATAGCATCACCATGTTTCTTTCCATTCGTTATACAAACAACCATCTTTCTTAATGCAGATTTGCTTGCTATCACGATTAAATCAAAACTGGGATTGTATCTATTTTTAATTAGTGTAGCTATCAATTTCACACAAGAAAATGACTCGATTTGATGTATTTCATTACAGAAAAAGATTGAAAGTTTTATTCTAAACAAGGAGATCGATCATCTGCATTTTACTCGTTGTTGTTGGCAAGAATAACCAAGAGAATGGGCCAAATCGAATCTACTCAGACAAAAGGATGTAAAAAAGATCAACCATGTCAAAGTTCATGAATTGTTGTAGTGAGGTGGATTACAAGGCCCAAATTGATCATTTCCTGACTTCACCCTATAGCTGCCTGCCTCCGATTTGATCATGGAAAGACATGTTGGCTAGCTTGGACCAGAGGCTAAAACAATAGCATTCGGCCTATATCGAAGCAACAAGTTGTGTCTTGCCGACACTTTGCAGAAACATGACTGAAATGAAAAAAAATTGGCACTAACGATAGTTAAAAGTATATATATATATATATATATATATATATATATATATATATATATCGACACTTTTGTGTTTTCATGATGAAGGTGCATTGAATTTGTAATACTCCAGTTTAGTTTTTTACTTTGGATTGAAGAAATATTTGATTGATTTGATGAGAATATTATTATTAATTTGACTTTAGGCATCTTGTGTTGGTGATAAAATTAATGAGTTGGTATCAGAACTGACCTAATATAGGATCAAGTATAAAAGAACTATTCATGGATTTGTTGCCAGAGGACACTTGGAGTTACAGTTGAGCTAGGCCTTATATACACCATGTCATCCTTAAGTGAGTGAGGATGTTCCGATTTAATTTCATATTAAAAAGGTGAATAAAAAATTTATTTAAAATTGATTATTCAATCTCAACAAAACTAATAGATCAATAATCCAATAAAACAAACATAATTTCTTAAATTAATAAAAAGAAGTCCTATATAAACTTGTAAAGAATGTGTACAAAAGAAGTTCCTCAACCATAGGAAGAAAAAGAGAAAAAAAAGAAAGAAGAGTATAGAGTTGAATGTGTCACAGAGATCACAATGGGCTGATGTAAATTGTCCACTAAACCCACTGTATTAGTTTATCCTATAATAATAGTATGTTGAAGAAGCAACTGTTTACTTGTTCAAGAGAAATGCTGAAATTGGTTTAGTTACAATGTGCTGATGAGTCGCAAAAAAGCAAGCAGCACTCCTTCTACTGTTCTACAGTATCATGTTGCTAGAAATCTTACTGTGTTAGCTTCCGATCGATCGGAGCGGGAGAACGTCGATAGCAGTGAGAACAATCAATCAGAGATGGATGCTGATCCCATTATCGAGTCAATTGCTTCTCTCGAGGCAGCACGGGAAGAACATCTGCTATTTCTTGTGCCCATCATATCTGTGATTCCTTTCTCGTAATCTTTTGAGGTGTGTATGGAGCATAATAATTTCAATTAGGTACTGTAGGAAGCATTCATTTTCTTAACATGATTAGGTAGGTTTGTAAGGATTGCTTTCGTAATATGCTGTCTCATTCTAATAATTTGAAATTGAATCAACCAATAAAATAAAATAAAAATTAATATCCAAATGCCCTCCAAAAGATGAATTTTAATAAATGATGAATTAAAGGGATATTTTAGGTAAATTTAAAAAAAAAAAAAAAAAAAAAAAAGTAAGTGGTTGTGGTTTGGGAATAAGAACTTTTCTGAATCCAACTATTTTGGTTTCAAATTGGATATGATTTCAGATATTTGAAGAATTTAAAATATAAAATATCATTTTTGACTTTGCAATATATTTTTAGGTTTTGATATCCTACACATTTAATAAAAAAAAAATATAGTAATTTCCATCGAGTAATTTGTACTTTAAAAAACCAACCATGGCCAGTCAGTGAATTGATATGAGATGCAAAAAGGAGATGATAGCACCGAAACAACAACGAGTGCAACGCTGCAACGTCAAGAAACATGACTTCTTCCCGGTTTCTCAAGTATGCAGCAGAAACACCAGAACCATTGCACAGATAAGGAGTGTGAGGAGGGAGGCGAGGGTTTGACTCGTGAAATCTGCACTTGCATTGCCATCCTCCGACTCCGGGGGAGTCGCAGGACAAGCCAACCCTTCCTTGCCTTCACGGCATTCGCTGGCAAAGAGCCCAGGTGGGTACTTTCCATAGAGGTTGATGTAGCTGAACATGGTGGAAGCACAGTCATTGGTCTCGTCATTCAACTGATCAGCGAAAGGGCATGCCAATTCCTTGAAAGCTGCACAGCAGAGGTTGGCAGGGTACTGAGGACCCTTGCACTTGCCGGTGATGATTGTGTAGTTCATTCCCTCCAAGTCGATAGGACAACCTAACAGAGTTTCGAGTCAAAAGCAAAACATGACATTTCGCAATCACTTGCAGTCAAACACGTTGGTCGATGATAAATATTGTTCCGCCGTGTTGGATGTTAATGTTAATGCATTGTCGTGAAAAAGAATAAGCTTGCTTTAAGAAATCCAAATCATTTTTCACAATCCAAATGAATAGCGGAAGAAATCCTACTCGTTTTCGCCTGCAGCAAACTCCGCCCGGCAGATCCATGCAACTCGAACACGGTATCTATCCAAATCCATATCGAGAACTATAAGCTCAGGAGGAAAAGGAGGAGAACTCAAATCAAACTAAACATTTTCCCAACTTGATTGGGACCCCCCACCTGAGATGAAGGTAGAACCGGCCGCTAATCCCGCCAAATACATGAGAACGGCAGCGAGCAACCAAACGTCTCGACTCGAGTCCATCCCTTCCCTCCTCCTCCTCCACGGCGACCAACGGGAGAAGGGAAGCAAAGGGGAGAGAGAGAGAGAGAGAGAGAAAGGGAGAGCGTGGCAGAGAGGAAGAAAAGGGCGTTCCTCCGCCGAACGAGGCGGGGATACAGAGCTGGCCACGATCAAACATAAGACTGCTCGTGGACGAGTATATGCCGAAGTTGAAGGAAGACAATACAACTTTGGAGCGACCAAATCTGTGAGGCCATTCTGAAAACATTGCATACATAACCTCCTCCAAATTAGTATTTTTTTTTTGGTATTTATCCCTTAAAATTTAAATGTACACGTAAGCAAGCTATCTATATTTCTATTCTTCTAAACCATATTTACCATTACAAGTTTTTGATACAGCATACATATATCAATGCCTAACATGTCTCTCCATTAATATATACATATACATATACATATATACATATCTAAAATATTCTTAATTTTTTATAACAGTAACAATATATATATATATATATATTGAATTTAAAAATTATATTTGTTTATCGTAATCAATCGCAATCTTGATTAAGATTTCAAAGTTTTGCAAACCTCAATTCTAATTTCAAAATGCATAAAAAGGTCCACAGAATAGATATATAAAATGAACCAACCGAATAAGATAATAAGATGGCCTACCATAATTAGTTTGTCACAGTGGCATCAGAATAACAGATATCACTTGCATCGCACACCATAAGCCAATCGAAAACCAGATGGGCCAGGCTCCGAAAAATAATAATTCAAAAGGGACTCATTTGAATGCCAATATGCATCACAAGTCATTGTCAATATCAAATGGGATCCTTATTGGATATCATGAACAAATGGGAGACTTATTGGATATCATCGTGAACATGTTTTCCGACCATGACATATATAGCTTAATGTTTCCCTTCGTTTTTCACAATCATCACAAGACAACCAACTCCTGCTGATAATATAAAGGAAAAAAAACATGTCATCCTGCTCCCTAGCCGGATTTTATCCATCATCCATTGAAAAAAAAGGAAATAATACAGGATAAGATACCATTTTTTTTATACTACAGCTTGAGTTTAAAATGATCCAAACTAAATCAAGTGTTGATCCAGTCTTTAAATTGCAATACATTTCAGTTCACCCCATACATAACCTCATCAGAAGCAGGAATAACAAATATTGCGAGTTCCGTGGATCCACATGCCAGGGAAAGTTCCAACCCCATCCGCTAATGTATTATAATGTAACTGACCAAGAGGCATTAAGTTCAATTAGGATTTGCGTTACCTCAAAATCCTGGAAAAGACCTCCCCAATTTATCCGATAAAAAAATCAGGACCGAGCTCAGCTTCTAGTCTATCTGCCATGTTTTTGGTTTCTGTTTTCCTTTTTGTCTAATTCTGTTCAGTTCAAACAATATTCATTAATCACTGTCCCAACTTTCATCAATCTCTTTCTTCTTAAGTTCGCCCATCCTCCTGCCATTTCCACTATTACTGTCGGAGTCATCGTTGCTGCTGCTGCTGAGATAATCGTAAGCAGTGCCTTTTGTTTCCAACAAATCATGTGTATCCTCATCTTCTGATTCCCAAATCCCATCCTCCGAATCTTCATGCATATCATTTGATGGCCTGGTATCTTCATTTTCTATCCATTTGTTTCGTTCATTGCCTCTTGTTCTGAAAGCTTCCTCCTGCCCAACTCTGTTGTTCCTCTGTCTTCGGTTTGGTAGTCTTTCAAGAGTCTCATCTTCACTATTCTCATCACTTTGAATATCAGCTACAGCATCATCCACTTCATCATCATATTCCCACTCGTCGCCTTCTGAATCCCCAGATATCTCAGGATCACTATTCCACTTTCGTGTCTCTGTAGTCCTTAGTCCACCAGAAGCACCACTTGAACCTCTTCCGTGGCCCCTATTCTCTTCTGAACTTCTGCTACTCCAGTCCGATGCCCTGCTTGGCATACCCATGCCATCTTGACTCCAGTACCTTATTCTGGATGATTCCTCTTTCTCTGCTGCTTCCTCCTCTGCCCACTCCTTGTCTGCTGCATCCTCTATTTCTTGAATAAAGCGGTCAAGCTCCTCCTGGTCACTGTCTTCAGAAGGTACATCGGCAGGCTCATCTTGAGGATCATCAATCTCAGATGGGGATGGCCTGTTCCCACGAAATACATATGGAGTTCCTTGTTTCTCATCGATAGCCCTGAAAAAGGTAGCAGCAACTCTCTGAATGCTAGCCATAGAGATTGGATCCTCCGGATTGACACCCTTTCGGCGAAGCTGCTGCTCAATTTTCTTTATGTTCAACTTTTGAGATTCGAGAGCTTGCTCAAATCTCGCTTTGAATAAGGCCTGACATAAAATAACCAGGACAAGAATAGGCAAATATTGATGTCAAAGGTAGATACTACAGTAAAGTTCATTGTAAATTGTACATATTAAATCACTTGAAGAAAATCAAGCTGCATTGCCAATCCACACTTTATCCTAATCGATGTTAAGCCTTTAAGACACTCAATAAGAGACTTTGTTATCGTGACTGATCTAGTGAGTAATCAAAATACATGCAGAGGAACAAAAGCAGAGATACAATTGAGTAGTAGTCCATAAGCATAAAAGATGGATCAACTACATCCAGCGACCAACACAACTGCAATACTTAGGAAGGATTCTGATAAATACAAACTAATATAAGCAAAGAGAGTTACGAGAGGCAGTGGAACATCATGCAATAAAGAGAATGGTGGGTGGCAAAAAAAAATCGCAAGTATCTACAGATGCAAACACAACCAAGACAGTGGTTTTTTGTTAAATCTGTTCTTGCATGTTATCTCCATTATGCCCTTTCCACTTCAAGCATGAGAGATGAGTTCTTAATTGGTTACTGCAACATATCAGATAATCCATACAATTTTTGAATTAAAATATAACTGCTTCAAATCCACACATTTCCATCGACCAGTGATCTCTAAAAAGGAGAAAAATGATGTATTATCAAAATAGGAGCAATTGCAGCATATATAACTAATGTGTTGGAAATAAAACGAACCTTCCTTTTGGTCAGGGTGTTGACTGGTATCAGATTCTTTGGTTGTCGGTAATTCCTTCCACGAAACATGATAATAGTTTTGACATTGTGTATATTAACCACGATGCCACCACTTAATGTTGCAAGCATGGTTGCCATTTCTTTAATTTTTTCCTTGGGAAAGTTGTCACAGCAAACTTGTACGGTCTCATGGAACTTCCAGTGGAGATGCATGTTTTGAACCACACCTCCAAATACTCCACGAACTCCAACAGGTACATAGTTCCTATTTCTAAAGCCAATCTTCTTATAAGCCTGGAGCTGTTCTGGTGTAAGAACCTCAGGATCATGGCGAGGGGTTGGTAGCTCTGGCAATTCATATTTCTTGAGTTTCTGTAGAAGCAAAGCCACCTTTTTCTTGGCCTAGACAAAAACTTACAGATATTGTCAGTCAACTGGCCACAAACATAACGTTAAGCATAATACACTGATCATGTAAACGAAAGCACCACCCACAGAAGAGGCAGTTATAATATCTACATGGGTCTCTCAACAAAATAAGTGGAGCATTCAAATGTAAACAACATGTTTTTAAATCGCTTAGTACAATAAAAGTACATTCCAATTTAGAATAAAACCCATCAAAAGTATAATCAATACTTACCAAGTAGGAGATTGACATAGCCATATACAACACAATAATATTTTAGAAAAAATAAACCAAAATAAAGACCACTAGTTAGTGGAGAAGGAAAGCAAAAACAAAAAAAAAAGTTTCCATAATGCTTACTCTACGTAAGTTGTATATTATCCGCTCCTCTTCTGTCATTAATTTCTTTCTAATTTTTTTTGCACGTCTGATCTCCCTTAGAGTTTTCCCTGTTTCTCTCCGCATTCTCTTCTCCACCTTGCTCCGCATACTCCTTCCTTTTGTTGTTGACATAAACCGGCACGCACAAGTTGAAATGAAGTGGGAGATGGAAGTGGAGTTCAATTTTCTCATGGACATTAATCGAAATTCATTATTCGACCATGTTTTCAAATATATATCTCCAAACAGGTAATTCCTGCCAAAGATACAAAAACAGACAACAGAGAGAAAAAAAAAGGATTATTAGAAACTGTATTTCCATATAAGACAGACTACTTTGAAATCATGATATAAAGGTACTTATCCACCTCTTTTCTAGGAGAGAAACACTCTTTAAGCAGTGGTAATATAAGCTTTCTATGAGCTCACATGTTGAAGATCAACATTATTCAACAAAACCCATTGGGGTCTCTTTATTGCAAATTTACACACAGAAAGATTTTTCTTTGGACAATTAAGCATGAAAAAAGAAAAAAAAAGAAGAAAACATAGCCATACATCACACAAGGCTATGTGATGCCAGATGTTAAAAATGGATCATGATCAACAATCAGCACAAAAAACAGAAAAAAATCAAAAGATAATACTAGTCAAAAAGACAAATATCAGATAATACTCCAGGTGTATTCTACCCCCTCATTTTTCTCCTAGGAAACCGGTACAACAAGTTTGCTAGAGTCTCTTAAGTATTTAATGTGCGGCAATTAAAGATATTAACATGTCGAACAACAGTTTCATAAGCCAAGAACAATCAGTGTCAGCTCTTTGTTTGTTCATCCATAACAAGAGAAGTATGAGGAGATTGGCGATTACTATAACTTGTCGACCAAGAAATCAAAAGGACGAAGTGTTGACTAAATTCTGCAACACAAAAAAAAAGGAATCTACCTTGAATCCGCCTTTCCCGAGATTTCATCACGGTGCCTCCGACAATACTGATGCCTCCATCGAGACCTGCAAATATATTCCCCAATCATCCAACACGTTTCATCTACGCTAAAAAGGGCATTCTCACAAGAGATCAAATATTTCTGACAGTGACGGACAGAGTCGAATCAGCCGAAGGCAACGAGGGGTTCAGGGATTCCGAGAATTCTTGGAAACGGTAGACGACGGGATCGGTATCGGGAATAGAAACTGGAAGATGATCGAAGAGCACGGCAGCGGCGGCATTCTTTAGCGAGACGCTGCCGCTGACGCTGGCACCGATACTGCCGTCAGTCGACGAGGAGAACCGCCGGGATCGGAGGAGGAAGCGGCTGAGGAGCGGAGCGGCGGAACGCTGCATCGCCGCCGTCTCGTTCTTGGCTCGACTTATTTGGTCGAGGGCTGCGAAACCCTCCCCTAAACCCCGAGGAGAGCGACGCACGGGCAGCGAGGCCAAATTAACCTGACCCTGACCAGACCTGAAGTCGTTACCAAATTGACCTGACTCGGACCCGATCGTCGTCATTTGACCGGCTCATATGGATTTGTCTAATCCTTCGCACCGCCTTCAGATGGTGAACTTAATTCGCATCAGGAAAAATCTACTCCATTTCTTTATTATGGAGTCACGTCACGAAATATAGAATGGAATAATTCCGTCGAGGAGGAGGCCGTCTTGCCCACTCCAAATGGCACATCTTACTTCAATCTGATATAATTACTAGTAATTCCTGTGCACGATTATTTGAATCGCTTTATGCCTTTTTCTTCCACCTGTAATGTAAACTCACTCTTATAATTTGACCCCGAGAAAGAGAGAGAGAGAGAGAGAGAGAGAGAGGAGCGAGGCTCATTTGCTCCTATTGAAGCCCCACGCCGACTCTACCCCCATCGCCTCGTCGCCAAGGAAGAAGAGCCGCAAATATGGCAATGTCTGGAGGCCTAAACTTCGCTGTACTCCCTCCTCCTGTCTGCATCTCCGTCCGGCCTAGGTCGGTAGTGGCTTTGGCGGCGGCGGAAGGGACGCCGGAGACAGCTGAGAGGAGGGCGAGGAGCCTGTACGAGGTGCTGAGGGTCCGAGAGACGGCGACGGCGGGGGAGATCAAGGCGGCGTACCGGTCCATGGCGAAGCGATTCCACCCGGACGTGACTGCGGGCCGGGGAGGGGACGACTTCGTGGAGATCCGCCGCGCGTACGAGGCGCTGTCGGACCCGGCGGCGAGGGCGCGGTACGACTTATCGATCGGGAGGTGGCGCCAGGGGGCGTGCGGCCTCTCAGGGAGGTGGGAGACGGACCAGTGTTGGTAACCGCTGTTGCATCGAGGAGTCGACACCTTCTTGCTCTTCAATAAAAACTAGGATAAACGGTACTGATGACAGCTGATTTCGTCATCATAACAAAACCACCAAAAGAACCGACTCGAAGTCACACATCTTCTGGGATTATAATTGTGCATTAGGAACCTAAAAATGAAGCAGAAGAAACACAATGAATGGCTGGACCATTTATAATCTACACAGTACATGGCCCTTCCATGGGCCAATATCGTCAAGCATCTCTCTCTTCTTTTATCTTCTGTACATGACCCTAACAGATGATGGTGGGTCAAAGAAAGAGATCACTTACAGGTCGTGAGTACAGAATTTATAACATGCATCAACAGGCGGACGCTGGCTGCTTCAGAGGCACTGGTTGTTGGAAATGCCATTTGGTGGCCCAACATGTTGTAGACTTGCTCAAATATAGGCCTCACATGCAGTGCGATCATCGGGTCAGCCGGGTTGATTGCAACGGCAACGTCCGTCATCCAGCCGACTTTTCTCGATGTCTCATGACCGATATCACATGCTAGTTGCTGCACAAGTGCTAAAAGGACTCCTTGACTCAAAGGGAGCGGCTGCCCCGTGGAACAAATCACCCGCAAATCAACCTACAAGATAACGCGAGCATGAGCAAAGAAAAGAGGATAAGAAGCGGGGATAGTTGAGACAGAAAATGACAACATTAGAGAAATGAGAAATTTCGACTGATAAGAAATGCTGAGGCAGAAGAAAAAAAAAACAAGGTCCAAATTGAACCATCTCCATAATTGAGTTTTGTTTAAGGCCAGTACCTGTGTGCATAGCCAAGATACGATCGACACATCACTTCTTTGAAGTGCCATCGTGAATGCCTCCTCGTACTTCCGCTCGGATATCAATCTCGACAGCTCCTTTGTTGGATCTAGTGGTGCCCCCACCTGCTGGATAGATAAGGCCTGATGTGGGTCAATTTCAAGTATCTTTGAGTCGAGCAGACTTCCAAGAAACACAGCGATCTAAGTACAACTACAGAGGAGGAGGATTTACAACACAAATATAAGTCTCAATGTAAGAATTACTAAATGGAACCTGGAATTGATGTTTTACCATCTCAGGAAGGCCAACCGAAGGGCCATTTGCTTGCTGCACAGCAAGAGGATCTAATGCCTTTGTGTTTCCTGCAGCAAAAAGCCCCAAAAGCTTGCGCTGACCATCAATTAATTCAGTGGTGAGATTTTGGGTAATTGATGAAGCAGAATTGATTGTGTCCTGCATATAGGAATAAACAATTTACTGCAAAGAAAATGATTTACATTGCAGATAATGAATATCACACCATAGCAAAGGATGCATCAGATCATAACAATGAAGCCAAAGATTGTAAAGCACTTACCCTCAAAGTAAGTGCTAATGAACTATTTGCCACCTCAAGCTGCTGCAGAGCAGCAGCAGTGTGTTCACTCATTCCCTTCTTGAATACATTTCCCACTTGCTCAGACATTGTTTTACAAGAGTGCTCAAATGCCGGAACCACTGATGATTCCAAACAAGACCTCAAGGCGTCCTGCATTCAAGTAAGAGACACAAGTCGTCAGAACAAAAAGGATTCTGCAGACAGATAAGGTTGGCACCAAATATTCAGAAAGAACAAAAAAGATCAGTACCAAATTAAATAACAAACAACATGTATCCTATCAGTAACCTATTCTTTGTGTTGTCTTAACATCAACATATGAGGACCACATATTTATTAAACAGCAACACTGAGAGTACCTACAGCTTGCGGGTAGGTTAGATAAGAGCCTCTCTATATGAAAAGAATGAAACAATGTTTTTCATCAGAAAGATTACTAATTTGATGCAGCATTAAGAGGTCAACCATAGGAAAAGCTTTGTTGGCAATCTTTCATACCTCAAGAACTTGCTTCCCAGAAGTTTGGAACTGCGTTTGGATTTGTCTTGCAACTGTAGCTTCAAGTTTAGAACTGATGGACTTCTCCAATTGGTTCACTGATTTATCACCAACACCCTTCTGAGATGAGAACATGACATGTTCGATAAATGCAACAGATTTTAGCCAAAATGATAACCACAAAGTCAAACAAAAACCTGAAATGACTCTGCAATAGCTGAAGAAATAATAGGTGTAATTGCACGCGCAACAGTTGACCCTATTACAGAAAGTT
This sequence comes from Musa acuminata AAA Group, assembly GCF_036884655.1. Lineage (NCBI taxonomy): Eukaryota > Viridiplantae > Streptophyta > Magnoliopsida > Zingiberales > Musaceae > Musa > Musa acuminata. Next base: position 14,723,271 of record NC_088346.1, on the reverse strand, counting down.
CTTTCTTCGTTGCCTTCTCTAAAATGGTTGGCAAGTCCTTGTTCACATGGTTGGTTATTAGATTTGTCATCTGCTGGACACGGTCCTTCTCAAACTTCTCATATTTGGCATTTTCTTCTTGGATACGGGCCCACACAGCCTCTAAATTGGCCTTGATGATCTTCTCCATGCTCCGACTTAATGTGGTCTCCACCCTCTTGCCTTCCTTTGCTACTGATGCAGACACCATTAGACTCATCTGCTTTTGCATTTCCTTTTGCATACTTATAATCTGCAAAGAACCCATCAATTAAGTTGACGACTACACGATAAATGCAAAAGGTGTGGAAGTGAAAAATGCAAACAGCAAAAACAGTCTCTCTAAGTTTGTCCAATAATAGAAAATGGCATTCTTTCTTAGGTTTTAGCAAGCAAAAATCTGATTGTTAGATATCAGTTGGAAGAGAAACTTTAATAGTATTAATAAGTTCGACAGTAGGAATATGCATAGGGTATCAGTTCAGTTTTTTAGAGTAAGCCTATACCTAGAAGATGGATACATAGGCTACAAGCCTACAAAAAGAGTTGCTTCTAGAATTGGCCGCTTAGAACTACATAGTCAAGTGCATGGCACCATGCCGCTAAATTATATTATGATACCAACTCTCAGTCACCTTCAACAATCAACCAAACTTAATAGAGAAGAAGATATATTGAAGTACTGTTAACAAGTATATCCATGTACTATGTCCTCTTCAGGAATTCATGCCTCTGTACTTAATTCTTCATTATCACAACCTTCCAGTAAAAATATGAACTCTATTGGAAGTATCACATATAACTCCTACATATTTTTCAGTAACATTAAACTAAGAAAAACAACAAATTCCAACAAATAAAACCCTTACGCATATTTTTACTGAAGTATGAAGATTGCAACTTCTTATAGCATTATAAACAACGTATTAAATTCTTAAACATGTGTTCTATGGAAGCACTCCTCAATGAATTAAAACAGTAAACTGCTAAATGGCGATCGACTTGTGTGTCACAGACACAAAACACATTATCCAACAAATGGAGTGCATAGACCAATAGCTTATGAGATAGCAGATGTTAAAAACTAATATGGAACTGTCAATAACCCTTAAAATGAAAGCAAAGAATAATTTACTGGTTGTGCTCTACATACAAATGACAGTTTTAGCACACAAGAACCTAAACCTAAGTTCTCAATGAAGAGGGAGGGAGGGGAAGATCTCAAGATTGATGCCCCAAGTATCATGGTGGCACTGGTTACTATATACTCAGTACTCAGCTGATAATACATATCGGCAAGGATAATAAAATATTCAAACGATCAGGTCAATTTCAGGGACTGATTCAATGCTTCGGAATTTCAGAATGGAAAATGGAGAGGACCGGGTTGGATCAGCAAGCCCAAATTGCTGGACATGCATTTTGACTGAACAGTAATTAAAAAAATTAAAATATAAATCAAATATAGTATACTCGTCCAATCTACTTCTCGACAGCATACAGTTCCAGTCAATCAGTTGGTGAGAATTTGGTCAGGCACAGTTCAGTGGAGGCATTGTTGAGGCCATGAAGACCACATACTCAAGCACATCCTCAACAGCCAGAATCAGATAAAGATACTACTAGGAATTGACCAATCTGAAGTAAGCCAATTTTGTCAAGTGCGGCCATTCCTTGACCTTGATCCGTCAAGCTGAAGAAGCAAATATGCTCAAATTGGCCATTGCCAATCTGCTTCGTTTCTGGACTCATCTAAACAATTTTGATATAACACATCAATATCAGCCAATTAATGCGAGAACAGGAAATACAAACGCAGACCAGCACATCAATCCCTATCGAGAAAAATCTCCAAACAAACAGTATCAGACACATTTAAATGAGAAGAAACATTTTAAAAAATGAAATAAAACTTTCACCTGGTTCACAGTTTCCTGCAGAGCAGGAATTTCAGAAAAAGCAGCATTAGCTAGAGGAGCACCTGTACTGCTCCCTGGTTCGTTAAAAGATTCGGTAGAATTAAAAGGGCTTGATGAAGGTGATGAAGGGCTGAATCTTTGGGAAGTCTTTTCTATTTGTTTCTTCCCACTGGCAGCTAAAGGAGATTGAGATGCTGCCATTACAGCAGATCCTGTCACCTCTTCTGTTGTATTTTTCACGCCATCTTGAATTTTTGCCTCAAAAGTGCTTGGTAGATGTTTCTTTGACTGGGAAATTGCATTGTCCTCACCTGGTCGAGTTTCTTCCAGAGTTCCTTTTACAGTAGAGCACTCATTTTCCATCCTAAAGTCGGCTATTGAAATCTGGGGGGAGATTTCCTTATCCTCAGCAGCAAAATCTTCAGGCACTTTCTGCGAATCAAATTCCTGCAGACCTGGTTTATCCTCACCCACTACTTTTACTTCCAGTTCAGCACATTCTATGTCATCACAAGTGGTCATATCTTGAGCCTTCACTTCCTTGATGGATCTTTTATTGGCATGGCTGCTTTCTGAAGAAGATATAGCACCTGACAAAATTTCTGCGGGGGTTACCAGGTGAGTTGAGTTACCACCAAGCTTAAACATCAAACGAGGATTAGATAACATGGAGAGATCATTCTGTCCAGCTTTAGATTCATCCTTCAGTGTGCTTCCTTCTGTCATAGGAACATCAAGTGCACTTTCAATGAAAGAATCCACTCTCCTGTCAACTGAATACTCTGAAATTGACTGATCCATTTCACAACCACCAATTGATGGTGCGTCCTCAGATTTTTCAGGGCTCTTCAGGTCAGGTAAAGTTCCTGCAAAATCCGCACTCAGAGCTGGAGGAACTGGTGTAACATGCAATGCATCAACATCTACACTCGGAGCTGGAGGAGCACTGGGCTGAACTTCAAAACTTGATTCAGACAACTCAAGGGTACTGGTGCCTACAGTAGAAACTTTTGTTACAGCTTGTGAAGCTGCAGGTGCCCTGTCAATGCTGCTATTGGTAAGATGGGTTTTTGGTGAAGTATTTTCTGTAGAAAAATCATTGACAGAAAGTCCACAGGATGGCTCTGGAACAGCGAGTCCTTCCATACCACGTGTCTCAACAACATGAGATAAATGATCCCTTTCCAACCCAGCACTAGCAGTTGGTGGTGGTAGACATTGAATTAAATCCAGAGCATACTGCTGTATAGCCTGTGTCTGGACACAGTAGACTTGGACCACCTGTTCTCCATCAGGAAGGCAATCATGTGTTCCAGTAAGACTCAAAATAGGCATTGCAACGGTAAAGTCTGCTATATAATCCATGCGTGTAGAAGAAGGATATGGACCATAGTCAACATGCACTGCATAAATAGCATTCTTCTTTGCATTGGCAATAACAATAAGGCTTGGTTGAGGCAAAACTACTATTTGATTGAAAAATGCCTCTTCAGTACGAGATTCTAAGGAACTTCTCAAGTCCAAGGTCTGAGTGCACCGCCATGATTCAGAATCGGTCGGCAATAGCCAACCTTCTTCACCAGCAGAAGCCCAAATTTTCACTTCTCGGCTCAAAGGCCCCTGCAACATAACATTATACAGTTCAAAATGTCATAATAAAGGAAGGCATCAAAGAAGAAAGGACGTTATTAATGAAAGGAGGGTGGAATAAAGAATAAGACATTACTCATGACATTGAAATGCATTAAAAGCCAATAAACTAAAATTAGGATCATCATCAATACATTCAGAAGCACATCATATGAATTTGGCATAAAGGATAACATCTGAGAAATAAAAAAATATTCATGCAAAAGAAAATCTGTGGCAAAATACAACTTAAAAGAAGGTTAAAGCATGCATACTGCTGTAATGAGATTGATGTGATCAGGGCAATGAGGTGATGTCATGAATGCCACTGAGTTAACAGGATGACCATCATGTGGCTTGAACATGGCAAGGGGCACTACTTTACGATCATCCCAGATCATAACCTGTAGCAGAATCAGATAACCAAATCATCAAACAAATATACCATAAATAAAAACAAGATTCTAGAACACCATAAGTATTAAATGATATATTAACATAAATATTAATGCTTCATAAAAAAATAAACACCTCATACTTCTCTACACAGAAGAATTCAAAAAGAAACAAAAGTTTTAAGTTGGCTTTAAGTCCAGTAATATGTGTGTGTCATCATAAAATAATAACATTTGACAACAAGGCAATTAAAGGAAAATGTTAATAAATAAGAGTAGAATTTCTTGTGTTTTTTATACATCAGAATGAAAGGCAATATGTTTTCCTTTTTACATCTTCCTGTCAGAAAAAGACAGCATCCATCTGGGTGAAGTTTGAGGATACTCGGGTTTCATAGAAATACTTTGCTCTATACAGGCAGTGAAATTCTATTCAATTCACCAAGTATATAGCATTAAAATGGAGAAAATATCAAATGATTTCCCGAGGAAAATGTTTCATAACATGTACACTGGATTATCAATATCAAAGAACTAAAAACAGCTGGACATCAGCATCTTAGTAGAGCAAGAGCAACCACTGATGCAAGAACACTGATGTGTTTACTAAACATATGCTGTCAATGATAAAAAAGAATTTGAAAGAGTCGGCACATCGAATACAGACATGAGAAAGAGGCCCTTGCCAACACTAGCTGGCCAATTCTCTCCTGCAAGAAAGACACCACAAGATTTCTGATTTTTCTTATAACATGCATATGCATACCTCACAAGTTAGAATAATGCATTGCTTTTTGGTGTCAAAACAAGCCATTGCAGGTTAGACAACCATATGAAATATTTACTTAATGAATGCATGTTCACCACAAAAAAAATGGAATAATTTTTAATAATCAAGCAGTTAAATAGGCATGAGTACAAACTGTTCCATCTTTTGATGCTGATACTAAACGAGTGATCATCCACTGGGATATGGACAGATCTGTCACTTCTCCATCATGTTTACCAGTAATTTGCACTCCATCAATCAACTTCTCAACATGGCATTTGAGAGGTTCCTCTGCTAAAAATTCTTTTCCTCTTCCAACTTTATTTATGTCAATTTTCAAGACCCAATTTCCAACTCCAACAAACAATATTTCCTGCAAAAAGTAAAATGGAAAATTGAACTATGAGCTTCATAGAAAACACCAACAAGTAAAATAATAGGACTATGAGAAGTACCAAAACATGGATCCTTATATCAATAAATCAAAAGGTACCAGAAATGTACTTTGTAAATACAGTTAGGCCAAAGGAGTTCATGCATACATAAAAGGTCACTTTACTTGTTTGTGGGAATGCCAACATATTCGTGGATGATGTGATTCTCCCTGTCCTACAATCTGAATAGCCATTATGATTTTTCCTGTTATCTGCGGCTTGTTTTCCTCATCAGGCGCTTCATTGATCTTCCACACGAATATTCTCCCATCAATACTTGCACTGCAATGAACAAACGAGTAGGTTGTCAAAGCAACAGGAAGAACAACAAAAGGCGTACAATAAAATCAAATAGTAGCAAAAGTACCTGGCTAAGAAGTGCACATCTTCAGCAAAGAAAGCCATGTCAGTGACCCTCTAGAGAAATGCAACTTTAATTAATACAAAAATGTCAACAAATACATAAAAGAAAAGACTGTGACAAAGAGAGCTTCAGATTGTGCTTCAAAAGTGTCACAGGAACTCAGGAAGAAAGGAACATCTTGGCTTATTGTAAAATTACAACTAAGTGTAAAGAGAGAACCTATAGTAGTTTCTCCCTAATAGAGAAGTGTCAAAATTGACTATGAATAATAAATGATAACAAAGAATCTGTACTTAAACATTAGTAGATTAAAAAAGATTCATATTTGCAAACCATATTGTGTTGTTACATTAATGGGCACATGTCAAAACTCAAAATATTATGCAAAAAAAAAAAAGAATAATATACAACAATTAGAACATAAGCAAAGTATGATTATTATAGTCATGAATGGCAAAATCATTATTGGCAAAATCAGGTACATTCAATCTACATGAATTTACCAATTAACATTTTTCTTAAAAACAAAACTCCAAACAAACGAATCTCCAAGAAAACAAAACCTACAACGCACTTAATCATTTAAATGTTTTCATTTCCGTTAATTGTAACATAATCTTTCTTCCAATTTCCCACTAACAAAATAGAATCTGCAGATATCTAACTACAACAAACAAATAATTGAAAACCAGAACAGCATTTGTTAAGTTCCATAAGTAATAATGAGGCATACTAGCACCTACAGTTCAATAAACCCCAAAAACAAACAAAGTTTAATTATATCAAACCAGAGTATAACTCCAGAGTGATCTATAACATTATCATATGAAGAGCAAACCTACTGATGTCATGAACAAAAGTTGACAAAATGAACTACTTGTTTATATAATATGCTCAACATCTGAAGAACTTTGAGGGATCCAGTTGTGATTTTTCCATTTGTTAATTGAATCAGAAAAAGTATGTACTTTCCTCAAGTAACTAAGATAGCATCAATAAACTAACATCAAGCACAATAAAACCAACAGCAACATCCATCTTGGTAACCATCTTCCACGAAGATGAAGGTCAAAGCCTATACACCATACTTTCATTAACTGGGGGGTAGTAAAAATTATTTAAGATCGAAAATCAAAATGTAAGATTTACTTTGGATCCAATGCACAAATGACTTGCCACTTGGCAGCCAAAACTAGTTTATGTTAGAAATCTGCAATGGTTAACAAATTAAGCTCCTTAGGTATCAGCAACTTTTTGTACCTCCAAAAACCCAGCTCAATCAGCTTGTTAAGAAGCAACCAGTAGTTAAGAGTAACATCATCGGCATCAAATGCTACATAACATCCCAAAGTTATTTACAGCTGAGAGTCCTGGGCTAAACAAATACTAAATAACAATTCGCCGTATAGGCAACAAGGTGAAAGCTACATCGAAAAAGAACAAAATATCCAAAGAAGTCACTCCAGTCACATAAACATAAATCCTACAACCGTCATATTGTCTTAATAGAGAAATAAACAGGACAGAACATACACTTAGGTCAAAGAAATTCGTCAATGAAACACAGAAAAGCTTAAAAATCTAACTGCCATTTCTAAATATCGAACCTGAGAATGCCCCTTGAGCAATGATCTCAGAGCTGTGTTGATATTGAGCACCCGGATAGCACCAAGCTTAAGGCCATAGCATATATAGTTCCGGTTGACCGCGATCTGGCGGCCCAAAACAAGCCCAGGGTCCGAGATATATTTGGTGATCGGCGTTACCTCGAGCTGTGGCGGCTGCAACTCTCCCGGTAGTCTCAAATCCACATCGTAGACCACCCTTTCTCCGGAACCAAGAAGCCGTCCTCTTGGCAACTTATTGCTTGGCATCCTCACCGGTGTTGGCCGAACCAGAGCCGCTGGCGGAGCCGACGGAACGGGATGGAGAATGGCGGTCGCGGTTGCGGAAGGGGACAGGAAGTCCGATGGCGTGGAGGAAGGGAGCGGCATCGAAACGGGGGATTCCAGGTGGGCAGGAGGATTCAGGAGGGCCATGAGGCGAGCGCCGGGATTGGAGTTGGGGCTAGGACTAGGGTTAGGTGTGGGATTAGGATTGGTGAGCTGGGGAGAGGCGGCGGTGGGGGAATAAATGGCGGGGGGACGGTGGAGGGGCTCCTGCGCATAGTGGAGGAAGGGGTGGTGGTGGAACGGCGGGGTGGCCGGTGGGTAGGAGAATGCCCCAGGGAGAGGCGGTGTGGGGTACGATGACGGAGGCGCGGGGTAGGCGGAAGGAAGATGGAAAGGCGGCCGGGGGTTGGAGCCGGGGCTAGGGCCGGCGTTGGGGGGCTTGAAGACCGCCTGCGCCTCGTAATTTCCCGACGTGTTGGGACTCCCGGCGGGAGACGCCATCAACGTTGGCGGAAGAAGGCGACGGAAACACTAGGGTTTGGTCTATCGTACGCCGAGGTGGGGGAGCGGCGTACGTTAACGGAGATCTCAGCGGGGAAGGAGGCTCGAGATTGGAGAAGACGAGGGGCCAAAAAGGAATGAACCTTTTGTACTCTTTGGTGCCTTCAAAGTTTTTAAGATGGAGAGATTATTTCTTCTAATGGTTTCCGCTAAGAGAGTCAGCAAGCGAATGAATAGACCCAATGTCAAACGAGCTGGTCCAATATCCATAACTAAGTCCGACTCTGTTCTTGTCCTGTCGGTTGGTTAATTTGGGCTCGGTACTAATGCCTCGGTCTCCTCTTCACTAGTTTTAAAGGGGGTTTCGGAACCCCCGACCGCTAAGTCGAACCAAGAACGCGACGGGGGAGAGATGCTCCGCTCCTCCGCATGCTCCCTCCTCCGACCCCGGCGGTTCTCCTCCCTTGCTGACGGAAGCTTCGGCGGAGACGCCAGCAGCAGCGTCTCGGAAAAGATTGCCGTCGCCGTGCTATTCGAGCGGCTTCCAGTTGTCATCCCCAAGACGGATCCCGTCGTCTACGCCGTCCAAGAATTATCGTAAGCTCCGACCCCTTCGTTGCCGTCGTCTGGGTTGATTCGGTCTGTTTCTGTTCGAAGGTTTCGATCTATAATGATCATGAGACTACGGTCATTGTTTCTGTTTGTCATAGCATCATTGCATTTTTTCTGTTGCCCTTTTAGCGTAATTCGGATGCGAATAGATAGATTTTGTTGCATGACTGTGGAATATAGATTGCAAGTTTCTATGGAGGCAGCAGGTATCGTCGGAGGTACCCTGATGAGGTCCTGGGAAAGGCGAATGCAAGGTAGAGTTGGTTTTTCTTTTTTCTTTTTTTTTTCGGTCCACAGAAATTAGTCTGCACTTTGTGGATTTGATTTCTTGATTGAAAATATTCCTGTATGAGGAAAAAATTACTCCTTAATTAATTTTTTTTGTGATGTTTATGGACGAACGAAGGGCTGATGGTGATGCTGTCCACCTTAGCTTATTCAACCATTATTTGACATGTTAATTTTCTAAATTGTTGAAGCCTCAAAGACAAATAGGTTAAGATAAATAATTTACCTTCATCCACAAGTGTCATCGGCTCATTGTTTAGTTTATTAATTTGCATAGGAAAAATGAGTGGCATTGCCTTTTTGGCTATCGGAAGCAACCATAACACATATAAACTCACCAGGACATAAATAGCATTATGGATTAAATGTTTAAGCAATATAAAAATCAGGAAGGCAAAAATCAAAAAACAAAAAAAGGGAAGGTGATATAACATAATGTTTTTACTGTATTGTTTTCCATTTGATTATATATATATATATATATATATATATATATATATATATATTGTAAAACTCTACTTCTATAAGTAAAGTAGGATGTCATATTTCAATTTTCTTTGCTATACAATATTTTTGACACTTGTACATAATTATAACCTTTGACTAAAAGAATAGTACAAAAATAATATGTTCAAAATTTATACAAAAAATGTCCACAGGTCATCGTTCGTATCTGCACTAGCATGGACTTGCACGTGCTTACTTCCCTACCTAAAGTGGGGTATTAATATACTTACTTGCAAAATAAGATTTATAGTGACTAATCACTTAGTAACTATAAACCTTTGTAGTTTTATTTAGGTAAACATGCATCATGTCATGTATACAACATTTCAAAATCATTGGCATATGAAGTTTAACGGTAGATATCTCATCCTATGACTTCTCTAGCAAGCATAATCCTACAACATAGTATATACACAATAAGGAGGTAAGATTTTACATTGAAATAATTCAAGTGCTTATATGCACATATAGAAAACATAAAAAATTCATCAACTTCTATACCCCATATCATAACATATACATGCATTCCCACACCGTACGTTATTGTAATATATATGTGTACTTTCATACTGCATGTCATGATATATATGTGTACTCCTATACCGCACATCATAATATATACGTGCACTTTCATACCACACATTATAATATATACGTGCACTACCACACCGCACATCATAATATATATGTGCACTCCCACACTGCACGTCATGATACATACGTGCATTGTCACATCGTACATCATAGCATATATATGCATTGTATATCATAACATATACGTGTACTTCCACACCACACATCATAGAAAACATGAGCACTCTCATACCACATGTCATCATATGTGCATGCATACAAGACATTTTTATCGTAATCATAAATTTTTTATGCTTACAAAATACTTATATTCACACTTAGCTCATGACAATCATATTTTTTGAAACATACTTTTCAAAATACATTATTATGCATATGATAATTTATACAACCATTATTTTGCAATGAATTAAATTTATATTTGCCTTATTGAACTCAAAAATAAATATGTCAATGAAAGATCACATTCCTTAATGATCGAGTGTGCTAGGGAGCGATATACCTATCAAATTGGGAGCATAGAATCATGAAATGCCTTAATTAAGAATCCTTCATCTTGAATTATTGATTTATAATAATTTATAATAATAATTCATAAAAAACAGTTTGATACAATCTCTTATAAAATATACTATACTCAACCTGAAAATTCATCTAAATTCCATCACCAATTTTTCAACAATTCACTCTATAACCAAATGAACTACTTAATATCAATAAAGTCATCGCACAATTCTACGAACAAATTTTACTTCACTATTTTAGTGGACCAAACGATCTTGAATTATCATAAAATTTTATAAAAAACATATAAAACTAAATACATACCAAATTTCAGCTTAAAACAAAATCATTTAGCGGTTAAACTACCCTCCTAATTTAACTACCAACACCTATTCTATTATGCTAAAACTAGGTTAGGACTGTCTAAACTTATAAACCTCATATCTTGGTGTACAAAGGTGGTATTCACTCAATTCCAAATCTTACAGAACTCTAGGGAACCTTTTAAAACATATCAAAAGGCTAGAGCCTAATCATATTCCTAAGGGGGTTAATTCAACTCGAATAGAATCCCTTCTCAGAAAACAAGGGCTTCTGAGTACCTCAGATTGGGACAGTAGTAACTCTATGCACTAATCTCAAATTAAAGTCATACCAGAGGCCTTAAAGTCATCAGAGATTCATACAAAATATATCAAAAAATCAAAGATAAATTTGAAGTCTAGGTTACTCAAAAGCAGTTGAAAATATCAACCTAAAATTTGTAAAAACTGAAACCCTAAGTATAACAAGGGAAGAATTGGGATTTTCTTACCTCGATCTTCCTTAGAGCTGGGGTTTCATAGCCTCCATAAGAAAAGTTAAGAAAATGGCTAAAGAAGAAGAGAAAGAGTCATAGGTTATCAGGTTGGTAAAGAGGATAAGGTCAAAATAAGGTAGAGATACTTAAGAGGTTACCTTGAGGTCTAGAGTTCAATCCTATTAGGCCTCATTTAAAGTTTTTCTTTTCTTTTCTTCTTTTATTAATATAATTCTAATGTTGCAGCAACTTACATTGAGTTTAATTTGATTTGACAAAGTTGATATTTTTGATCTAAACACATCATTCAATCTCACTTATGTTTCTAAACATTTTTAGTATAACACTTCTTTTTTATTTCTATCTCCATTTAATTTTTTATTAATCCATCCGTGCTTAAATATATTATTATCTTCTATATACATGGGGTTTAAGACTTAAACCTTCTTATGTTAATCATGATCAAACCCATTGAAGCCTTGAGATTCATTTAAGGTCGATTAAAATTCACCTGCTATTTCTAGTCACTATATGCATGCATATTATCATAACTTAACCTCATAGTCAAATCCATTAGCACACTTTGGTTTGTTGCGCTATGCTTAATGTAAACATTAATGCCTGTGCATGCTCAATCAACATTTTGTAGAACACTGAGAATGATATTTTTGGAAAGCATCATGCTTATTATCATAACTTAACCTCATAGTCAAGTCCGTTAGCACACTTTGGCTTGTTGTGTCTTGCTTAACGTAAATATTAATGCTTAGCTCAACCAACATTTCGTAGAATGCTGAGAATGACATTTTTGGAAAGCATGTACTTCAATCTTAAAAGTCAAAAACTTATATCATCTATCATATTTATGAAGCATAGACATCACAAATCATATCACTAAGTGAGGGTAACATATATAAATAAATAAATAAATATATATACATATATATATATATTATTTATGCTTCTATTAACATATTCGTTATAGTTTAAAATGTGTGGGACTTGGACACTATATATATATATATATATATATATATATATGTATTTACATTAATGCTTATTGTCCTGATTGGGGTATGTATTTATTCACATTAATGTTTATTGTCCTGATAGGGGAAAAGGTGACTATCAAATTGTTTTGACATAATTTATTTAAGTTTATGTATGTATATATGTATTCACATTAATACTTAGTATGTATGTATGTTTGTTTGTACATTAATGCTTATTGTCGTAATAGGGGAAAAGGTGACTATCAAATTGTTTTGACATAAAATTTTATTTAAGAAGTTTGCTCTTTTTGTCGAAGTCATATAATTAGTTTATATTGAAGTACTCCAAGAGAACCGTGAAGCTCTTGTTAGTGATGGTGAATGTGAACTTGTAATGTGTATGCTTGATAACCACATTCTCACTGGTATTTTACCAAGAGAGACTACACAACTTCCTCTCTGCCTCTTCTCTATTTCTTATTTTCTACTCTCTAATTCTCTTTGCTTTTTTTTTTCCTACTTATCTTTCTCCCTGTTAATCTCCAATCTATAAATAAATTATCACTGGTACTCGTTGCAATTTTTCAAGAGCTTAATAGTTTTTATTTATTTCATGCCCATAAAATGGTTATAGACTTAGATACATAATCTGAATTCTTTCTTGAGCTTTGTGCACAAGTGGAAGAAGATTTTGAATTAATTTATAATTTTATAAGGACTTGATGAGGTTGTACTATTATTATATCATAATCTTACCTGATTAGTTAACTAATCCATTTATTTATTGAGCATGAACTATTGACCTAAAATATTTAAATCCAACTTAATGATAGTGCTTACATCAAGTCTTTAATCAAGTCCAAGTCTGTAATTGGAGAACTTAATCAAACATATTTTGTGGGCAGTGCTCCAATTACACATGCTGTGGTGGAACCAGGAATTCCAACCTTGAAACAAGTATTCGTTTTGCAGCTTTTTTCATTAGTAGTCTTTGATTTTAGATATTTGTCTTATCCTTGTTCAATTGCAGCCTGGATGCTAAGACATGTTTAATATTTTGCCTCCCTTTGATCATTCTTTCTCAAAATGCAGACATTTAGTGTCTAAATTCTTATACTGCAGTTATTTTGTTCAACTCTATGTTCCTTATGGAAAACCTGAAAAATGGAAAGATGCTTTCTATGCAATGTGATAATCTTTTAATAGCCTACTGGTTTCTTTCCACTTGGTTAACCTTTTTTTCTCATATGGTGGCCACTTTTTTGGGGTTTATTGGTAGGCTAGCACCCATATGGCAGCTCCTTAGGATTGTGAATATCATGACTGGTAGTTTTCTAAAATATAGATTAATGAAATGGAAGTTTTGAATGAAGGCCCTCTATTGGAATGTGGTTGTGATTTGTTTGATATTAGATTGTTTATTTAGTTATGAACTGGTTGTATTTGAACTAAATTAAATGATGTAAGTTTTTATTTTTATTTTTTAGATTGAAAGAGATTTTCATTACATTAAATGTCTGTGTATATGGCACTCACACAATTCATACTTGTGAATTTGAATCTGAGGCCTAATGCCACCTAATGCTAACTGCAATAATACACTAATCATTGATGCAGAAATCTATAGTTCGATGTGTACCTCATGCAGGTTCACAAGATCTTTCAAGATTGTTAGCTTTGCTGCTTTCCTCGCGTTTTTCTCTTTCTTTTTTTACATCACAAGAAATTGGCATCAGCAAACTTCACATCTGAAAAGTGTAAAGATGTTGGCTGGGTTACAAAGGATGAGTTGGTGGAGGTACTTTCCAGAGCAAGTCTCCTCATTTAACTAGATTATTATTAGCTGAAAACTGCCATGGAGAATGGAGAGTAGACACGCATGTCCTCGATCGATCGGTTAGCTCCGAGCTCTTTGCTTGTGCTTTCAGAAAGTTTAGATGTGATATCTGAATTGTCTGCTTTGGACATCTGGAGTTGGCGAAGGAATTTTATCCTGAGGATCCTTCAAACACAATTAGCTTATTCAACATCAAAAGTATGCACGTGTGGTATCTAATTTTTACGACTAACCGTTCCCATTTGTGGACACTACACACAGTTCCAGTATTGCATTTGAACACACACCTTCCTTTTTTCAGGTTAATGGATAGGAGCCTTATTTGGAGACACATGATTGTTTTATTTTTGTTTAAACCTGGAATGGAGTAAGAGTGTTTGATTTGGTGATATATTGTATTAGTCTGTACATTCATTGTTGATATTTTGGGATTTCCTAACTGCTTTGTCAGGCTTTTCAAGATTGCTTATAGAGTCTTCTTCTATTGTTTCTAACAGGTTAGATTGCAGAAGAGAAGAAGCATCACAATCTTTGTGGCCGTCCAAGAAAGAAGAGAGTTACAAAAAAGATAACAGAAGAAGAAGAAGAAGATACAACAACATACAGCAGCAATCTTTATCCTTTTAGACAGACTCGAAGATCATAGGATTTAGCTCTTCACAAAATCAGGTTGATTTGTCACTGTTCGTACCCACGCCCATTTGTGATCTCTTGTGTCCACCACATTCCTTGCGACTGCCGCCTCCTCCGCCGGGATGTAGCCATAGTTACCATTTATTGGGCCAGCCACAAATCCAGTGTACCCTGCCATCACTCCATGGATTGCAGAATGAGCCAATATGGTGCAGTATAGGTTGTCTGTTGCATTAGCCGGCACTGCCCGTATCATATACATGGGATCGATATACTTCACTGTGAACACTTGTCCCGCATGTTCTACCTCCCACCACTTGTTCAGCTCAGATTTCAGCCATGTTCCTACATCCAGAAACACC
Organism: Musa acuminata AAA Group; assembly: GCF_036884655.1. Taxonomy (NCBI): domain Eukaryota; kingdom Viridiplantae; phylum Streptophyta; class Magnoliopsida; order Zingiberales; family Musaceae; genus Musa; species Musa acuminata. The sequence goes on along the minus strand of NC_088346.1, from coordinate 14,708,222 downwards.
GGATTGCCTGACTCATCCTTCTCCTCCTCGGCATCCGTTCGTGGCATCAAACCCTGTCCTGCTCCCTCGGCTATCACAACGACGGCATGCCCATTCTGCTTCAACCTCTGGTCGAGGAACTCGAAGAGTCCACCTTTCCCTTCCAAGAAGAAGTCGTTCTCAGGGATCAAGCAGCAGTCCACGTCGCGGCTGCTCAACGTGGCATGCACTGCAATGTGCCCGGTGCTCCTGCCCATCAGCTTCACAAGCCCGATGCCGTTCACGGCGCTCTCGGCCTCCACATGGGCTGCGCTGATCGCTTGCTGCGCTATCTCCACGGCCGTCTGGAATCCAAATGACTTGTCTATGATGCCGATGTCGTTGTCTACTGTTTTCGGAATTCCGGTTACCGATACATTGAGCTTGCGACGCTGAATCTCTTTGTAAATCTTAACCACGCCTTTCATGGTTCCGTCGCCTCCAATGCAGTAGACCTGAAAGATTAGATGTCATCCTCTCGGACGGTACAAGAACTTGTGCATCGCAAACATCACCTGGTTGAAACGGCGCGCTTCGATGGCATCGACGATCTTCTCGAGGTCGAATCCGCCCCTGGACGTGGCGAGAGCCGTGCCGCCCATCTTGTGCCAGCCGTGCACGATCATGGGGTCCAGCGGCAGCGGCTCGGCCGAGTAGAACCCCCGGTAGCCCGACGGCACACCGAAGATGTGCCGGACGCCGTAGAGCTCCCACAGCCCCACCACCAGCTCCCTGATCACCGTGTTCATCCCCGGGCAGAGCCCGCCGCAGGTGACGATGGCCGCCCGCACGTCCGCCGGGTCGAAGCGGATGGTTCGGCGGGGCCCGGCTCGGTGGTAGGCAACGAGGAGATCTCCGAGGGCGGAGGGGGAGGAGAGGTCGAAGAGGATGTGGCGGAGGATGAAGTCGGAGGGCGCGATGTAGAAGCCGTCGGAGGGCCGGTATAAGGGGTTACGGTCGATGGGGTTGGTGAGGGCGGTGGGGTTCGGGAGGTAGTCGGAGAGGTGTGGGAGCCCCCGGAGAGCCAAGGGCGGGAGCGTGAGCTCGTCGCCGTCGGAGACAGTAGCGGGTACGGAGGAGGCGTTGGAGGAGAGAGCCATCAGATGTTGCAACCGGCGGTAATAGAAGTGCGTGCAGCGGCAGTGCCGGAGAACACCTCATTGCGTAAAATGGAAACGAGGGACTACGTGGAAGACGTTGAGTTTTCGATGATGCCCTTGCATGCTGTCTGCATGCCACGTAGTAATTTGAAGACGTGCGTCGAACCCTTGAGACTTGAGCCTTTAGCCCGATGAGCTCTATTCATACCTGATGGGTCTTAAACTCAAGTAGGAGATGCACTATAAGCATTCTGGGCCGTCTTTTTTCGCTTGAACAAAAATATTTTTTTTTAAATATTATTAAAAATTATTTATTTTAATGCTTAATTATCATAAAATCATCAAAGAAATAAAAAATGATACTAATCATATTAAAATCATGCTCTAACTATTATGTAAAATTTTGAGTTGATTTAGTGGAAATTGAGATGGTAATACTCAGAGTTGAATTAAGTTATACTCTATTATGGTTTTAAAAAATTCTTAAAATTTATTAATTAGTTATCATAAAAATCTAAAAAGATAATACTAATTTTCTTTAAACCATATCTGATATTATAGAAGTTTGGATAGGTTTAATAATAAAGGTTGGCCATGTTATGTTGGGAAGTGATCTAAGATATACTCATGAAGGGAACCTATACAAAAAAAAAAAGTCTTTAATTTTAATTAGGTTTTGGTTCATGAATGTTTTTATGTGATTTATTAGAAAGGAGGGAGTCCCCATAGAAAATGAATGGAGGGGCGCCACCTGATAGAGATCTTTTCAAATATAATTCCGAGAAAGAAAATATTTGTAAATATTACTAATATTTTTCCGTTGACTCGAGTAATGCTACTTGAGTCAATGCATTATCCTCCAATGACTGAGGTCTTCCACATTCCCAATCACGTATGTGGATACAGCGTGAACACGAAGGGAAGCTTCCAATTGTTCGAGGAGATGCTAAAGACTTGACTTGGATGAGAAAAGAATTTAAGGAAAACACAAACAAAACCATCACGGAACGCATTAAACTACTAAATTTATACAAGACTTAGTCCTCCTTTCATATAGTCAAGCAACCAAAGCAGATCCCAAGAGGAGAATTCAGAGTTCAGAAGGGTTCAGACATACCCAGACTTCACCAGGAGTCTTTGGCCTCCGTCCGTGGAATTGGATACAAGTAGTCGTTGCATGCAGTAGGTGCACCTGATGAAATCTAGACTCAATGTCTAGCCTTTCTTCCCTAAAGAGTACAACCTGGTAGAGCAAAGAGAACCATATAGCACTCGGAAGATGGCGAGAAGTCACCTTGACTTGTCTCGGTTAAATTAATAGGCTGGTGCTTGACCTTTTCATTCCCAATGCTTTCCATGAGAAAAGCGGAACTTTGACAGACAGTCCAACACAAACAAGTGCTTCCAGTTAGCGGAGATCATTCCTCAGAAGATAAAACACATCATTATTCTATATGCTTATAAACTTCGATTCAAGCTTTCACCTATGGGTTGTTGTTAACTTGTAGGTAAAATTTGCATTGACTTCGTTCTGCACTATGTTCTTGGTCTTCTTCTCTACGTAAAAAAAACAGCAAGGACATTGTGTGTTTATATATAGGTAGGTGTCTCATCCCCTTCCACTACTCGATAAGCACCACAGTCTTCTTGTTTGGCTCAAACACATAGACAAATCAGGTTCTTCTCCATCCATCAGGAAAGAGGAGCATGAAGGTATGCATACCTCTCGCTTGGTTTTTTTTTTTTTTGCATCATCAGCAAAGGGAAATGGAGTGATAAGAGGTTTTGTACCTTGAAAGGTACCCAGCAAGGGTGATTTCTCTTTTGTTGTTGATATTACCTTTTTGCATCATCTTCATCGGCCTTTGCAGAAGAAGATAGTGATCAAAGTGCAGATGAAGTGCGACAGGTGCCGCGTCAAAGCCATGCAGGTTGTTGCTGCAGCAGGTACGCTTCTGGAATCGATCAGACTTGTCTTGGGTGATCAAGCTTGAGCTCTTTCATGATCGTGAAGAACTCATCCAAACTTGGGGTGATGCTGTTTCGGAAGGCGCTGATTCAGTTGCGGTGGAAGGGGAGGAGAAGGATCAACTGGTGGTGGTGGGAGATTGCGTGGATCCTGCAAACTTAACAACCACCCTGAGGAAGAAAGTAGGCCATGCATGCATAGTCAAGGTGGAGGAAGCGAAGAAGAAGGAATCAGTGGCGTGGTGCTGCCCCGGTTACCCTCTACGTCATAAGGTGGAGGCAGCGAAAGAATCTGCGAGGTGGTGCTACCCTCCATGTCAAAAGGTGGTGATGTATGATCATGAAATCTATGCCTCCGACCCTGGTGGTTGTTCCATCTTGTAAACGATGGATCATTAGGTTCCAGAAACTTTGGATGTTTGGATTAATGATATCTTGGTATTGTTATTCTTCCTCTGAATATTTAGAGAGGATATTTTCGTTGAGCCGCAAAAGCACTTTGTTACTTACTTACTATTGCATAAAACTTGTTACTTACTTTTTTTTGGATATAAAAATATAATAACACAGGATCAAGTTAAAATAAATTATAAAAAATACAACCTGTTGAGAAGGAAGGAAGGAAGAGTTGGGTTCTGTCAAGAATTGAAACATCGAATGATCGAGTTAAAATAATAATAATAATAATGATACTATATTTCCTTTCTCCAAAGAAACAAGACTCCATCGGTGTATTTCCTTTGGAGCTCATTAAGTTTGTGGTTTGGTGTTGTCGTCGGAAAAATCGATCGATAATCTTCAAAGTAAATTATTCTTGAGTAATACCAACCTTTGGTTGTTAGAACACTAACGAAAACATCTAACTTGGATTAAAACAATTAATAGAATTAAAAATTCGAAAGAAAAAAACACCTCGTACGCTGTCCTAAGACTATTTCTCCCTCTGATGGAAGTTGTAATCGGAATACAGGGATGTTGAACAATCCAAACACTAGCGATTACTAATATGTCAACATTAAATATAATGAGAGAAAAAAAAGTCAAATTTTCTGGTATCATCTAAAATACCCTAATATATAGAGATGGTTAGAGGGAAAAATTTTCCCCATTATGGGACTAGAGAAATTAAGTTTTTTTTTAATTTTTTTATAATAAAATTTGATTATCCGATCTACAACATGATTTAGATCCTACCATATCTCTTTCCCAATAATGTCACGGGCTAATTAGAATCTTAGAGCACTAACTAAATCATCTTGTAAGACTGCTCAGCCACGTATTTGACCAACCCGATGCTTAAATTTTAAAAAAATTCATATGATATGATGATTCGAGTTAGTTAGTTATTATTATGCATTTAATCATGTGCTAAATTTGAACATCTTACGGTCAGTCACTTAAATAGTTCCTTTCTCAATCACATATTACTCAAGTGTTATTTTTAAAATATTATTTGTGCCATCCGGTATCGATGTGATCTTTGTTAACGTCATAATGGAACTACCGAGAGATGGAGAAAGGTGAATTAATACAATAGTATTTTTAATTAATTTTAAAACTTATCAATAAATTAATATATTTTGAGAAACTAAGTCACAGTAAACGATTACTAAGTAAAGAGAGCCATTCATTTTTACTATCTATCTTTGATAGGGGTAATAATGTCGTACGTCGGCCTCACCTGGGCGCCACTCTGTCCGAGGAGGAGGGCAATAATGCTGACTCGACATGCGCTGATGTCATCCGCTCTCAGACAACGACTTCATCGTTACCTGACCCCGCGCGCTTGACTGAGGCAGAGGAGGACGACGATCGACCCTCGCCCATACCCTGCGACATTTCGGTTCTCCACGCAACGTCAATAGCAATGTCAGACGCCATCAGAGGTACAATCCCGCCTCCCACAGGCAGGCACATCAGGTAATATAATAAACTGCCCTATAAATACCCTCCTTCTAGCGCCAGGAGGGGGGGGACTGCTTCACGAGGAAAACTCCCTTCCACATCATCTGACTTGATTGTCGGAGGGGTCGGGCCGAGCTTCCGACCTGACCTGCGTGCAGGAACGAAGGCGAGGTCGCACCTCCCCGACGCCACATTCCATCTGGACTACCGCGACTAGCCACCCCGGCTGTCCCGAGGAGCGCCGCGCCGGATCCCCACGTATTCGGACCCGAACCAAGCCGCGTCGGCCCCGAGGCCACGGCTTACAATTGTTTCCCGCAACATTTTTGGCGCTAGAAGGAGGGCTCCGAATGTCGAGCGGTCAGCAGATCCACTCCGGCGAACCCGCAGCCATGGGGTCGCGTCCGATCAACACCCCAGAAGAACATCCCCTGGGGGATGAACCTCGTGACGAGCACCCTGCCACGACATCGGAGCGCTACTGGCGGCTGTTCAACAACCCGGGTTTGTCGCCACCCGACGTCCCCGTTGGCCCACCACCTGTTTCGCCCGAAGCCTTCCACGATCTCGCTCACCAAGTCCGAGCGTTGGCAGGCGCGATGCAGACTATCATCCCGCTCGTCTCCCAGCCGACGCCCCCACATGCAACCCAGCCTTCGCAACAGCATGAGCCCCCTGCCCGGACGCATGTGCCACTCCCCGAGCGCCCAATTTCTCCTCGAAACCGAACGGCCCAGCTCGGGGACCGAGAGGCGGAAGGCACGTCGAGTCACCCAGGGCCTGAGGTACCACCCACGGACTCGACGAGCTTCCTGTGAGCCTAGTTGCGCCTCTTCAATCAACGCCTCGACGAAGTACAACAAGAGGTTCGTAGGTCGAAGGGGGAGCTCGGGGTGGACGGATACCAAGGGTCACCGTTCGCGCCTGAAATACAAGATCAAGCGATTCCACCACACTTCCGGCTCCCGTCCCTAGACGCCTATGACGGCGCCACCGACCCTGCGGATCACGTGGCCGCGTTTCGCGCCCAAATGGCGCTATATGGGACTTCTGAGGCCTTGATGTGCAGGGCGTTCCCAACGACCTTAAGGGGACCGGCCCGCGCATGGTACAGCGGCCTGAAGACTGGGACCATCTCTTCCTTCGACCAACTCGCCCGAGATTTCAAACTCAACTTCCTAGCCTACGCCCATCCGAAGCCATCCGTGGCGTTGCTCCTCGGGCTCCACCAAAGGGAGGACGAGCCCCTCTCCCACTTCGTAAATCGTTTTACGACGCAGATCCGAGGACTCTCAGACGCTCACCCTTCTCTATTGATGCAGGCGTTCATGATAGGCCTACGGCCCTCCAGGTTCTTCTGGTCTCTGGTGGAGCGACCTCCCACGTCGGTACCCGAGATGCTCCAACGGGCAAGCCAGTTCGTCGCCACGGAGACATGGATGGCCGGGAGATGCGAGGAGCACAAGAGGATCAAGCCGGAGCCGCCCCGGCAGCAGCAACCCGCTGCGTCTCGGCGCAGGTTGGACAGATCCGACCCGCCAGTATCAAGGCCCCCTCTCCCAGCCTTGAACTCGTCCCAAACAGAAATATTCCTCCACATAAGGGAGAAGGGACTGCTCAAAGAACCTTACCCGATGAGGAATCCACGGGCGCTGGCGGACCAATCGAAGTACTGCCGCTTCCACCGGCAACATGGGCACGACACCGAACAATGTCGGGAGCTAAAGAGGCAGATCGAGGAGCTCATTCGTAGGGGATACCTCGGTCAGTACCTTCGACCGGACAAGGAACTTTCACCACACCCGGAGGGTCCCATCGAATGACACATCGACACAATAGCGGGCGGCCCCGCGTCTGGCGGGGATTCTATGACCCGAAGAAAGGCGTACGCCAGGGCCACTTCGGCTGAAGCTCCTAGGCATGGGCTCGAGCCTAACATCACTTTCCCGGCCGAGGCATCCGAACAAACCGAGCACGACGATGCGCTCGTGATATCAGCCAGAATAGCCAATGCTCAAGTAAGAAGGATCATGGTCGATACCGGGAGCTCGACCGACATACTCTACTTCGACGCCTTCCAAAAGCTCGGCTTGTACGGAGATAACATGAAGCCGATGCTCTCGGCACTCACCGGATTTACCAGTGACTCGATCTCGCCGCTGGGGGCGATCACTTTACCTTTGACCCTGGGAGCCCCGCCGAGGTCAAAGACGGTGATGACCACCTTCATGGTAATCGACCTTCCCGCTGCATATAACGCCATTCTCGGCCGACCGACCCTCAACAAAATAAGAGCTGTCGTCTCGACCTACTACCAAACTGTGAAGTTCCCGGCCCATGCCGGGACCGGAGAGGTCGCAGGAAGCCCCCGAAAATCCAGGCGCTGCTACCTGGCTGCTGTTTCGTTGCACAAGAAGGCCAGGATCGAACCACCGTTGGCGGACCCCCGGAGACAAAGAAGCCAGCCCCCTATCCTGAGCTGAGGGGGTCCACCATCGACGTGCCGCTGCTAGAGGATCGGCCGGAGCAGACGGTTAAGATCGGGTCGGAGCTACCCGAGCAAGAATGAAGACAGCTCGTCGACCCCCTATAGCAGAATGTTGACGTCTTCGCCTGGTCGCCATCTGACATGACGAGCATCGACCCAGAAGTCGTATAGCACCACCTCAGTATTTCACCCGACGCCCGCCCTATAAAGCAAAAACCCAAGCGGCACGCCCATGATCGGCAGTTGGCCATACGAGAAGAAGTGGGTCGGCTACTGGAGGCGGACTTCATAGAAGAAGCCAGATACCCACAATGGCTATCCAATGTAGTCCTCGTAAAGAAAGCTAATGAAAACTGGAGGATGTGTGTTGATTACACCAGTCTCAACAATGCATGCCCGAAGGATTGCTACCCGCTTCCAAAAGTCGACCAGTTGGTCGACGCTACGACCGGACACACTCGCCTCTCGTTTATGGACGCCTTCTCAGGGTATAACCATATCAGAATGGCACCCGAAGACCGAGAGCATACGACCTTCCTCACCGATCAAGGGGTCTACTTCTACAAGGTAATGCCCTTCGGTTTGAAGAACGCCGGGGCTACGTACTAGAGAACAGTAAACAAGATGTTCGCCCACCAGATCGGGCGGAACATGGAAGTTTACGTCGACGACATGATTGTCAAAAGCCAAGAGGCAGGAGCCCACCTGGCCGATCTGGCCGAGGTATTTGCCACACTACGCAAATACGGCATGAGACTCAACCCCACGAAGTGCGCCTTCGGCGTTACTTCGGGAAAGTTCCTCGGGTTTATCATACACAAAAGAGGAATTGACGCCAACCCAGAGAAAGTCCAAGCGATCATCAATATGCAGTCACCTCGGACGATCAAAGACCTACAACGCCTTAACGGGAGGCTCATCGCCATGTCCCGTTTCCTTGCCCGATCAGGTGATCGCTGCCTCCCCTTCTTCAGAGCGTTAAAGAACCCGAAGAACTTTCAATAGACGGCGGAGTGCGAGGAAGCCCTCAAGCAAATAAAGCAACACTTGGCCAACCTCCCCCGACTTGCCTTAGTCTCTCCTGGGGAGAAGCTGGGCCTCTACCTGGCTGCCTCCCAGCACGCAGTCAGTTCCGTCCTGGTCAAGGAAGATTCCGGCGAACAGCTCCTAGTCTACTATGCCAGCCACATCCTGGCCGGGCTAGAGGAATGATATCCCCCAATCGAGAAGCTGGCGCTGGCGCTCGTGCTGTCAGCCCGAAAGCTACGCCCCTACTTCCAGGCTCACCCAATGGAGGTCATTACTAACTAGCCGCTTCGGCAGATCCTATCTAAATTAGATGTTGCAGGACGTCTCCTCAAATGGGCGGTCGAGCTTGGCGAGCATGACATACGATACATGCCCAGGACCGCTATCAAAGCCCAGTCCGTGGCCGACTTCATCGCGGAATTAACACAGATCGGGGACGAGGATCTCGAACAACCCCCCGAGGCTTGAGTCCTGCACGTCGACGGATCGGCCAACTCAAAAGGTGTCGGCACGGGGCTGGTGTTGCAAGCTCCCGATGGGTGGTCGTTCGAGCGCTCCCTTCGCTTCAGGTTCCAGGCCACTAACAACGAGGCGGAATACAAGGCGCTCCTAGCAGGACTCCGGTTGGCCCTCGAGATGCAGGTGGTCGCCATCCGTGTCCTCACTGACTCGCAGCTGGTAGCCGAACAACTCAGCGAGGGATACAAAGCTCGGGACCCGATCATGGCCAAGTACTTGGCACAGGTAAATGACTTGACCACCAAGTTCCCTCACTTTACATTGTCTAGTATCCCGAGGGGAGAGAACGAGCGAGTCGACGCGCTAGCTAAGCTGGCGTCAAAGCCGACCCCAGAAGCCGGGCCCAAAGTCGAGGAGCTTCCTGCCTGTGCCATCGAAGTCACAACGGCAACCTCGAGCGGCGCGCCTATCACCTGGGTACAAGAGTTGCTGCGCTTCAAACGGGATGGGACTCTTCCCCCCGACAAAGCAGCAGCTCGACGCCTGCGTCGCACGCATGCGTGGTATACCGAGGTGAGCGGACAACTCTACAAGCGGTCCTTCACATAACCCCTCCTACGGTGCCTAGAGCCCAACAAAACTCAGACGGTTCTGGCTGAGGTCCACGAGGGAGTCTACGGGGAACACATCGGAGGGCAGACCCTGGCACACAAAAATACTTCGCCAAGGCTACTACTGGCCGACCATGTGCCGGGACGCGAAGGCCCACGCGCAACGATGTAGTTCGTGCCAAGAACACGCCTGCACACCCCGACAGCCCGCGTGTTGGGAAATCCTTGGGGGCAACATCATATGCGTAGCGGAAGAACAAGAAAAACAAAATCCCCGATTCTCAAAGAGATGTTCGTCGTCATGCGAAGATTGGTACGCAAAAATCCACGAAACATGAAACTGCGTATAGAGTAGATTGTGTTACCTAGGGAGATCGTATATCCCTGTTTCCTTGCAGATCCTTAGGAGAGGGTGAAGGAGGTCAAGCGTCCTCCTTTCTAGCGGTGATCTACACAGTAGGGTTGCGACGACGCTCCTCAAAATTCCAGACCTACTCTGAGGTGGAGATGGAGAGGAGAATAGGAAAAGGCAAACAAAAGCTCTCTAGCTCATGGGGCTCTGAATCCCTCCTATTTATAAGGTCCCCTGCCAAACCCTAATGGGTCCTCCCCTAGTGGGTATTGGATCTGCATCCAATAAGACAAGGGCTCCGTCGGATATCTCATATCTGAACCTCTATTCATCGCAATGCCTACCATATGTGTGTGACCCTCTGGGCCCAATATCGAGCTGGCCGTGAGTCATACCTGTCAGAACTCCTTCTAACTCAATGAATTATTATCTCTGTAATAATTCACTCGACTCATCGACTACGGACGTACTAGGCCACTACGCCGTAGTCCCTAGACGATACAGGGGAATCCAATCCATTGGACCTGTCTGTCCTCAGTTACCGTGTACCTATAGTCCCTCATCCATCTAATATACCAGAGACTGTATATCGAGCATGGTGTTGTTAGACCCACACGGTTTCTTCTCGAGTCTCGCTCTAATCGGATTCTCCCGGAGAACTGTTTCTCTCTCAACCCGAATGACCCTGGCCAGGGATTTGTCTGAGCAAGAACACATGAGATATTCCTCTCATGACGCCGAGAGTGGATGATCCTCTATCGACACTCAATAGCCCTCGTAAGGTCGACTACCACTCCCAATGACCAGCTGTACTAGATCTAAGACAGCCAAACCTATAAGTCTGGTATCAAAGAGTGGAGCACTCATACAGGACATCCTTGGTGTCTCAAGTCTAAGGACCAGATACACCACTAGGACTACGGAATCACTGTTTGACAATAAGGCATCATCAACCATCCAGCATTCCGTAAGCGGATCAATCAGTGAACTCATTCTCCAATGAGCACCTGTACTGTATCCCTAGTGTCCCTACACAAGCAGCTATGAGACCAGCTGCATCCATCATATGGACGGGTATACAACACACCAGTATGTCCGGTTATCACGATATCCCTCTCGAGTAACCTATGACCGGGATTATTTATGATATGTGTTTAAAGGTGAATCGATCTAACTATCGTGATCTCATCACGATCCGATTCCCATTGCACAAATCCAAGGACATCACAATATATGTATTCATTTATGCAATAGTTATAAAGTGATATATGCCAAAATATAATAAGCAAAAAGATTCTATATTAAGTCACACGTTCCATCACTCACGTGATTGGCTTGCTAGGCACCTATGACTAGCAATCTCCCACTTGACCTAAAGCCAATCACCTATGTGTCTGATTCCCATCAGACCTCTGTGACGCTCAAAACAAATCTGAGACAACGGCTTTGTTAGTGGATCTGCATTGTTACCTTCGGATGGAACTCTTTCCACTACTACATCTCCTCGGGTCACGATCTCTCTGATAAGGTGGAACCTCCTCAGAAAATGCTTAGATTTCTGATGAGACCTAGGTTCCTTTGCTTGAGCAATCGCCCCGTTGTTGTCGCAATATAGGGAGATCGGCTCTTCGCTACCCGGCACGACTCCCAAATCTGTGATGAACTTCTTCACCCAAACTCCCTCCTTTGCTACATCTGATGCAGCAATGTACTCCACCACTGTGGTCGAGTCAGTAGTGGTATCTTGCTTGGAACTCTTCCAGCACACTGCTCCTCCATTCAAGGTGTACACATACCCTGAATTCGACTTGCTATCATCGACATCAGACTAAAAACTTGAGTCAGTGTAGCCTTCAACCTTAAGGCTATTACCTCCATATACTAGTAAAAGATCCTTAGTCCTTCTCAAGTACTTAAGGATACACTTTACTGCTTTCCAGTGCTCCAAGCCTAGATCCGCTTGATACTTGCTCGTGACACTCAGAGCATGCGCTATATCAGGCCTAGTACATAGCATGACATACATGATAGACCCTATTGCTGAGGCATAAGGTATCATATCCATGTTCGCCCTTTCTTCTGGAGTCTTTGGGGACATACTCGTAGAAAGCGATATCCCATGTCTCATTGGTATGAGACCTCTCTTGGAATTTTCCATGCCAAACCTTTTGACAATGATTTCTATGTACCTGGACTAGGACAAGCCAAGCATTCTCTTGGATCTATCTCTATAGATTCTAATCCCCAAAATATAGGATGCTTCCCCTAAGTCCTTCATGGAGAAGTGTCTAGATAACCAAGCCTTTACTGTAGATAGCATTCCTACGTCATTCCCAATGATCAGGATGTCATCCACATACAACACCAAAAAGGTGATAGCGCTCTCACTTACCTTTCTGTATACACAAGGCTCATCTTCGTTCTTAACGAAGTCATAAGATCTAATTGCCTCATCAAATCTTATGTTCCAACTTCGGGAAGCTTGCTTTAATCCATAAATGGATCTAAGCAACCTACACACTTTATCTAGACAGTTCTTGGACACATATCCCTCAGGTTGTATCATATACACCTTCTCCTCGAGGTTCCCATTGAGGAATGCGGTTTTCACATCCATCTGCTAGATCTTATAATCATAGTGTGCTGCAATAGCCAATAGAATTCTGATGGATTTTAGCATTGCTACGGGTGAGAAGGTTTCGTCATAGTCAACACCTTGCCTTTGACGATACCCCTTAGCCACTAGCCTTGCTTTATCGGTCTCTACCTTTCCATCTACTCCGATCTTTTTCTTAAAGATCCACTTGCAACCGATGGGTACAATACCTTCGGACGCATCAACTAGGTTTCAAACCTTATTGGAGTACATATAATCCATCTCAGAATTCATGGCTTCTTGCCACTTCCCGGAGTCTATACTCATAATAGCCTCCTCGTAGGTCTGAGGATCAATATCCTCTGCATCCTCTCCTCTAATATGTCCCACATATCTCTTAGGAGGATGAGATACTCTATCAGATCTACGTAAAGTTGAAACTTGTGTATTAGGTACCTGAACAGACTCGGGCTGTAGAGTGGTGCTTGAGCTTGGTTCTCCAACCTCGCTCAATTCTATCATTCTCCCACTATCTCCGCCAAGAATGTGTTCCTTCTCAAGGAACACTGCTTTCTTAGCTACAAAGACCTTTTGGTCCTCGAGATGATAGAAATAATACTCACAAGTTTCCTTGGGGTATCCCACAAATTTGCATCGCTTTGTCCTTGATTCTAACTTATCGAGGTTGTGTCTTTTAACATGTGTAGGGCAGCCCCAAATCTTAACAACCTTAAGATCATACTTCTTCCCTTTCCATATCTCATATGGTGTATAACACTACCGACTTAGTTGGAACTCTGTTCAGAAGGTAAGCTGCGGTTTCTAGGGCATATCCCCAGAATGAGATGGGTAGGTCAGCGAAACTCATCATGAACCGTACCATATCTAATAATGTACGATTTCTCCTTTCAGAGACACCATTGAGCTGAGGTGTATAAGGAGGTGTCCATTGGGATAATATCTCATGGTCCTTGAGGAACTGAGTGAACTCTGTACTTAAGTATTCACCATCTCGATCTGATTGAAGAGTTTTGATACTCTTTCCAGTCTGGTTCTCCACCTCATTCTTATACTCTCCGAATTTTTCAAAGGCCTCGGACTTGTACTTCATTAAGTACACATATCCATACCTTGAGAAATCATCAGTAAATGTAATGAAGTAGGAGTAACATCCAATGGCATGAGTTGACATGGATCCACATACATCACTATGTATGAGTTCCAACAACTCAGTGGCTCTCTCTCCAGTTCCACAAAATGGAGAGTTGGTTAGTTTTCCACGAATGTAAGGCTCACAAGTTGCATATGACACATAGTCGAATGGATCTAGATATCCATCATTTAGCAACTTTTGAATCCTTCTTTCATGGATGTGACCTAGCCTACAATGCCACAGGTATGCACTGTTCAACTCATCTCGTTTCCCTTTGGACACATTTACATTCATGATATGTGGAGTGGTGTCTAATATAAATAAACCATTATGCAATGTTCCTTTCATGATGATCTTATCATCTAATAATATCGAACAACCATTGTTCTCAAAAATAAATTTATATCCACTAACTATTAAACATGAAATGGAGATAATGTTTTGATAATAGAAGGAACAAAATAACATGCATCTAATGCAATAAAAGCTCCACTAGGCAGATGTAGGGTGACCTCGCCAACAACTACTACAACAACTTTTGCTCCATTACCCATCTTGAGGTCCATCTCGCCTCTCTCTAGTCTCCTAGGCCTTGCTAGAACCTACAACGAATTGCATATATGATAAGCACTACCGGTATCCAATACCCATATGTTATCATAAGAGTCTGACAAATGGAGACTGATCATGAATGTACCTGAAGCTTCATCAAGCTTTTGTTTCGCCCTTTATGCAAGGTACTCTTTGTAGTTTCTCTTCCAGTGCCCATCTTTACCACAGTGGAAGCACTGGCCTTTGTCCTTTGTTGGGTCTTTCTTAGCAACCTTTGCTTTACCTGGTTTGACCTTGCCCTTTCCCTTCTTAAGGGACCTTTCTGCTTTCCTTTTCCTTTTGGTCTCACCAGTGTAGAGAACTGGCTTCTCTTTCTTGATAGTACTCTTTGCCTCCCTCAATATATTGAGAAGCTCTGGGAGAGTCACTTCAAGCTTGTTCATATTAAAATTCATTATGAACTGTGAAAAGGAATCTGGTAGGGATTGAAACATAATGTCCACACACAAGTTATCCTCTAGGACCATTCCTAGACCTGTGAGTTTCTCTATCCACTCAATCATCTTTAGGACATGGTTCTGAACCGGTGTCCCCTTAGTCATCCTAGCGCGGAAGAGGCTCTTAGATATCTCATATCGCTGAGTCCTTCCCTGTTCCTCAAACAATTTGCCGACATGTAGGAGAATGGATCTGGCATCCATCTTTTCATGTTGTCTCTGTAACTCAGGAGTCATAGAGCCCAACATATAGCACTGAGCAAGAGTGGAGTCATAAATGTACTTCACGTAGCGTGCGATCTCATCCTCGTTTGCCCCTTCTTCGGGCGCAGGCATCACTGTATCAAGGACGTACATGATTTTCTCCGCTGTGAGAACAATTCTCAAGTTACAGAGTCAATCCGTATAATTTGGACCAGTGAGGCGGTTGACATCAAGTATGCCACGTAAGGGATTTGAAAGCGACATTTTCTGAAAATAAAGATGCAGCAGAAATGAATAACATGCAGATTTTGCAAGAAATAAACTATCAAGATATGGACTTCTATCATAATATGCTCCCACTATTTTACTAACGAGTCACGCGACACCCTCAGCACGTGAAACGGAAGTCTTCGGCAGACTTCTAGTGGGGATCAGGATCCAATCAGCGTCTTAGTGTAATCTCGAGGGACTCGACCAATCACACTAAGCCTAAAAGGTACGCAACTCTTGTCGATCACAACTCCTTGTGATTCCCGTCCTATTCGGCCTCCGAATCACCATGGCCTCGAGGGACTCGACCAACCATGATGCTCGGTTAAGTCAACACCTTCGTTACAAGATGAGTCTGATTTGATGATATACCCTCAAGGGACTCGACCAAGTATACCATGCCCTCAGTTCACCGGTGACATCTCTATGTCGTAAGCAAGATAGCGAATTGTGATATAGGTGAGTCTCGAGGGACTCGACCAACTCAACCTACACCAGGAATTAGTTCCTACTTATAACGATGGAAGGCCACGTGGGTCAATCTAATTGCCTCACGTTTACCGACTTAATATTATCGAGAGATGTTTCTATGATTTGGTCTCCTAATATGACATGTCACACATATACATATTTAATATATATCTACATCGCATGCAAATATATATACATATCTAGTAGGTGTATAAGCAATCACACCAGATGATCATGGACCACAACCTAATATGATTAGGCCCGAGCCAGTAGGCCTAATCACTCACATCAAGATCTATGTGTGCAACGGTGCATCTCCATGCCTTGTGATCGTCCATCTCGTCCTCGTCGGTTCTGTCGACATCTTGATGCATCTCCATGCATCACGATCGTCCGTCTCGTGGGTCCCGCTATGGCATCCACGCTCCCGCTGCGCCTCCTCATGTGATTACAACTTAATCATAGGCACGCAGGCCCGACAATAAACGAGAAATATAATGGAGGTTCGCAGACCTCAATAATAATAATCACAAGTACACACATCACACGGTCCATGATCATCCGTCCACACATCATACATCACATGTATAAATAATCATCATCATGTAGGACTGCTAGATAATAATAAAAATAATAATCAACTAAACCTTTTAATTAATTAATATTTTCTGAAATCAGGGATATATAGGGAATTTCTCAATTCCTAAGGGTATTTTCGTAATTTGGACAAAAGACAGAAACTGGAATTTCTCAAATTCCGAGGGGCAAAACTGTCTTTTGCCCAGAAAACCCTAATACCCTTTGCCCTTTTTTGCTGCTGCCGCCGCCGCCACCCTGCCGGCGGCGGCCTGTGCGGCGGGGCGAGGGCACTGCCCTCGCCTGCAGGCGGCACGCCCGCTGGCGGCGATGCCGCTGCGGGCGGGCGCCCCCTTCGTGCGCCGCTGCCTCCGCAGACGGTGCTGTACCGCCGGGCGGCCGCCCCTGGGGGGGGTTTCGCCCGCGGGAGCAGCGGCGGCAGGCGCCGCTTCCTTTCGGCGGTAGGCGCCGCTTCCTTTCGGCGGCAGGCGCCGCTGCCCTGCGGCGCCTCTGCCCGTGGGTTGCCAGCCCCGCCAGCAGCAAGCCTGCTGCAAGCAGACCGCCGGCCGGCTGCTGCAGGCACAGCGCTTGCGCATGCGCCGGCGCTGTGTTGCCTGGCTGAGGCTGCCGCTGCAGGTGGCTGCAGGTATGCAGATCGAGGGCAGCAACTGTTGCTGCCCTTCCTTGCTTTTGCGTCAACGAGTTTGACGTCAATATTCTTCCTAAACACAACACACGCAGTTCAAAAACCAATCATTCGCACGAACAACCTGTTGAATCTCGTATTTTGATGATGAAACTACTTGATATATGTTTATGATTTAATCTGCGTTTTGAGTGACGCAGGATGCTTTGATCAGGATGAGACAATTAAAGCAGGAAAATCATGTCGTGCCGGAGAAACATGTCAGAAGATTGGACGTCGGGCCGGTGGATCGGTCGACGTATCGACAGAAGGCTTCGGGCCGTGGACTCGGGCATCGGGCCAAGAAGAGCGGGTATTGTGCCAAGGATATCGGAGTTGCGGAGTCAACTGGCTGATTGGGCAATAGGCCGCAGGAGAGGACGATGCGCCGAAGAATCAGACGAAGCGTCGAGGGACCAATGACATGCCAGACAACTTGGTTAATTGCTTAGGATTAATTGTCTCGATCGAAGTTTTGGTTTTGTGCAGGATTAACTATGATAACGATGAAGACATAAAGCGAAACAAAGTGTCGGAGTCAAGCGCGAAGGATTTGTTGCGAGTTCGAGAGTTCGACGGAAGTCCGAAGATTCGTTGGGAGTTCGCGGAGCTCGTCGAGAAAGATCGGAGCTTGCCGAAGAAGCTCGTTGGAACTCGCTAAGAACAAATCGTGAAGTCTAGGAGCTTGCCGGGAGTCCGCAAAATGGTTTCCGAGAGTTCATCGGAAGACCGCCGGAAGTTTGCCGGAAGCTCGCTAGAAGAAGTCTTGACTTGCGGACTTTGTAATAGCTTAGAAAATGTCTTTAAATTCATAGTTAGCACGTTAATTAGGGTTAGGATTAGGTGTTAATCCTATAACCCAAGTAGGGGCCAATTAGGCCCAAGTTCGGACTGGTTTGGACCAAGTTTGGAGCCAAACCAAGTGAGCTGGAATAGTGAAGAGGTGCCACCGCCAGGGTTAGAGGTAGCACCGCCCAGGCTATGTCTTCCTGCGAGGTTGGGAGGTGCAACCGCCCCAGCCAGGAGGTGCAACCGCCTGGGCTGTGGGGTTGGGAGGTGCAACCGCCCCAGCCAGGAGGTGCAACCGCCAGGGCTGCGAGGCTGGGAGGTGCAACCGCCCCAGCCGAGAGGTGCAACCGCCCAGAGCTCAGTCTTCGAGCTAGACTGGGCGGTGCAACCTCCTCTGCCAAGAGGTAGCACCGCCAGAGCTCAAGTTTCGAGCTCTGCCAGGCGATGCAACCATCGAGCTCAGTCTTCGAGCTTTGGCAGAGAGGTGCATCAGCCTGAGCTCAATCTCGAGCTCTGCCAGGTGATGCATTCACCGAGCTCAGTCTTCGAGCTCTGGCAGAGAGGTGCATCAGCCTGAGCTCAGCTTGGAGCTCTGCCAGGTGATGCAACCACCGAGCTCAGTTTCGAGCTCTGCCAGGTGATGCAATCACCAAGCTCAGTCTTCGAGCTCTGCCAGGTGATGCAACCATCGAGCTCAGTCTTCGAGCTCTGGCAGAGAGAAGCAATCACCTGAGCTCAGTCTTCGAGCTCTGCCAGGCGGTGCCACCTCTCCAGTCAAGAGGTGCAACCGCCTGATCCCAGAATTCTGGGATTTGATCGATTTGATCGTTTTGAGCTCGAATTTTGAATTGGGTTGGGGCCTATAAATACCCCACCCATTCAGCACTGAAAAGAGACAGACCTACATCGAAATCTTGATCTTTTCTGTGATTCTAAGAAGCTCAAAAGTGTTGTAAAGCCTTTAAGTCTCCTCCTTCTGTTCTTCAAGTTTTCAGTTGTAAAGTGAGGAGAGAAAGGTCTGTAAAGGTTGTCTCCTGAGCCTATCAAAAGGAGAGAAATTGTAAAAGGGAAGTTTGGCCTTCGCCCATTGAAGGAAGGCACCTAGTTGACGTCGGCAACCTCATCGGTGGAGGAAGCCAAAAGTGGAGTAGGTCAAGGCTGACCGAACCACTCTAAATCTCTGGTTTGCGTTTATTTTCGAGCACTTTATCATTACTGCAAACCTCCCTCATTACTACTGCTCTCTGCGCTTTCACGAACAAGTTCTAAGTGCTGTTCTTCCGAATCTGCATTCAGACGTAAATTCATATTTTCATACATTACAGTTTACGTTTACGTTTGATTCTGCAGAACTGTTTTCCGTGCTTTTACGAACGAGCTTCTTTGCAGTTTACACTTACACTTTAATCCTATTGATAACTGCAATCTGTCCTCTACGATTTTACGAACGAGTTTCAGCATTTAGACGTAAAACTGCATTCAGACGTAAATCGGCTTTCCTCGCTCAATCATCAGATCTCAGTTCACATTTACGTCTTGATTCCAACAGCATACTGCCTTCTGCGAGTATACAAACAAGTTTTTGAGTTTAGACGTAAATCTGCGTTTAGACGTAAAACTGCGTTTAGATGTAAATCTGCGTTTAGACGTAAATCTGCGTTTAGACGTAAATCTGCGTTTAGACGTAAAACAGAGTTTAGACGTAAATATGAGTTTAGACGTAAATCTGCGTTTAGACGTAAATCTGCGTTTAAACGTAAAACAGTGTTTAGACGTAAATCTGAGTTTAGACGTAAACTGCGCTTAGACGCAAAACTGCGCTTAGACGCAATCTGCGCTTAGACGCAAACTGCACTTAGATACAAATTGAGAATTTGCTTTTGCATCATAATAGTTTTTGAACGAACGCAGCTTTTGGTTTTTAATCGCTGTAAGATTTCCGCGGCACTAATTCACCCCCCCCCTCTTAGTGCTCTCGATCCTAACACAACCTGGCTCTGATACCACTGTTGGGAAATCATAGGGGGCGACATCATATGCGCAGCGGAAGAACAAGAAAACAAAAATCCCCGATTCCCAAAAAGATGTTCATCGTCGTGCGAAGATTGGTGCGCAAAATCCGCAAAAAACACAAAACTGCGTATAGAGATTGTGTTACCTAGGGAGATCGTATATCCCTGTTTCCTTGCAGATCCTTAGGAGAGGGTGAAGGAGGTCAAGCGTCCTCCTCTCTAGCGGTGATCCACACAGCAGGGTTGCGACGACGCTCCTCAAAACTCCAGGCCTACTCTGAGGTGGAGAGGGAGAGGAGAATAGGAAGGGCAAACAAAGACTCTAGCCTATGAGGCTGTGAATCCCTCCTATTTATAGAGATCCCGTGTCAAACCCTAATAGGTCCTTCCCTAGTGGGTATTGGATCTGCATCCAATAAGACAAGGGCTCCGTCGGATATCTCATATCCGAACCTCTACTCATCGCAATGCCTACCATATGTGTGTGACCCTCTAGGCCCAATATCGAGCTGGCCGTGAGTCATACCTGTCAGAACTCCTTCTAACTCAGTGAATTATTATCTCTGTAATAATTCACTCGACTCATCGACTACGGAAGTACTAGGCCACTACGCCGTAGTCCCCAGACGATACAGGGGAATCCAATCCATTGGACCTGTCTGTCCTCAGTTACCATGTACCTATAGTCCCTCATCCATCTAATATCCCAGAGACCGTATATCGAGCATGGTGCTGTCAGACCCATACGGTTTCTACTCGAGTCTCGCTCTAATCGGATTCTCCCGGAGAACTCTTTCTCTCTCAACCCGAATGACCCTGGCCAGGGATTTGTCTGAGCAAGAACACATGGGATATTCCTCTCATGATACCGAGAGTGGATGATCCTCTATCGACACTCAATAGCCCTCGTAAGGTCGACTACCACTCCCAATGACCAGCTGTACTAGATCTGGGAACAGCCAAACCTATAAGTCTGGTATCAAAGAGTGGAGCACTCATACAGGACATCCTTGGTGTCTCAAGTCTAAGAACCAGATACACCACTAGGACTACGGAATCGTTGTCTGACAATAAGGCATCATCAACCATCCAGCATTCCGTAAGCGGATCAATCAGTGAACTCATTCTCCAATGAGCACCTGTACTGTATCCCTAGTGTCCCTACACGAGCAGCTATGAGACCAGCTGCATCCATCATATGGACGGGTATACAGCACACCAGTCTATCCGGTTATCACGATGTCCCTCTCGAGTAACCTATGACCGGGATTATTTAGGATATGTGTTTAAAGGTGAATCGATCTCATTATCGTGATCTCATCACGATCCGATTCCCATTGCACAAATCCAAGGACATCACAATATATATGCATTTATGCAATAGTTATAAAGTGATATACGCCAAAATATAATAAGCAAAAAGATTCTGTATCAAGTCACACGTGCCATCACTCACGTGATTGGCTTGCCGGGCACTTATGACTAGCAGATGAGTCGAGTGAATTATTACAGAGATAATAATTCATTGAGTTAGAAGATGTTCTAATAGGTATGACTCACGGCCAGCTCGATATTGGGCCTAGAGGGTCACACACATATGGTAGGCATTGCGATGAGTAGAGGTTCGGATATGAGATATACGACGGAGCCCTTGTCTTATTGGACGCAGATCCAATACCCACTAGGGAAGGACCCATTAGGGTTTGACACGGGATCTCTATAAATAGGAGGGATTCACAGCCTCATAGGCTAGAGTCTTTGCTTGCCCTTCCTATTCTCCTCTCCCTCTCCACCTCAGAGTAGGCCTGGAGTTTTGAGGAGCGTCGTCGCAACCCTGCTGTGTGGATCACCGCTAGAGAGGAGGACGCTTGACCTCCTTCACCCTCTCCTAAGGATCTGCAAGGAAACAGGGATATACGATCTCCCTAGGTAACACAATCTCTATACGCAGTTTTTATGTTTTGCGGATTTTTACGCACCAATCTTCGCACGACGACGAACATCTTTTTGGGAATCGGGGATTTTTGTTTACTTGTTCTTCCGCTGCGCATATGATGTCGCCCCCCATGATTTCTCAATAGGACATCCTTGGTGTCTCAGGTCTAAGGACCATATACACCACTAGGACTACGGAATCGCTGTCTGACAATAAGGCATCATCAACTGTCCAGCATTCCGTAAGCGGATCAATCAGTGAACTCATTCTCCAATGAGCACCTGTACTGTATCCCTAGTGTCCCTACACAAGCAACTATGAGACCAGCTGCATCCATCATATGGACGGGTATACAACACACCTGTCTGTCCGGTTATCATGATATCCCTCTCGAGTAACCTATGACCGGGATTATTTAGGATATTAGTTTAAAGGTGAATCGATCTCACTATCGTGATCTCATCACGATCCGATTCCCATTGCACAAATCCAAGGACATCACAATATATGTATGCATTTATGCAATAGTTATAAAGTGATATATGCCAAAATATAATAAGAAAAAAGATTCTATATTAAGTCACACGTGCCATCACTCACGTGATTGGCTTGCTGGACACCTATGACTAGCACCACGGTCCCGCTCGCCCCCATCGACTGCGCATGGCCATTCGCACAATGGGGTCTGGACCTGCTCGGCCCTTTTCCCCCAACCCTGGGACAACGAAAGTACATTGTCGTGGGCGTGGATTACTTCACAAAGTGGGTGGAGGCCGAACCACTGGCGACGATCACCGAACAACAAATAGAAAAGTTCGTATGGAAGAACCTGGTGACCTGGTTTGGCTTGCCCAAAACCATCATCACAGACAACGAGCCCCAATTCGCTGGTAGAAGGTTCCAGGAGTTCTGCGCGAACCACGGAATCCAGTTGAGGTTCATCTCGGTGGCCTATCCTCAAACGAACGGACTAGTAGAGGTAACCAATCGATCCATCCTAGACGGGCTCAAAAGAAGAGTATCCGCAGCCCGATCGGCCTGGACGAATGTGTTGGGAAATCATAGGGGGCGACATCATATGCGCAGCGGAAGAACAAGAAAACAAAAATCCCCGATTCCCAAAAAGATGTTCATCGTCGTGCGAAGATTGGTGCGCAAAATCCGCAAAAACACAAAACTGCGTATAGAGATTGTGTTACCTAGGGAGATCGTATATCCCTGTTTCCTTGCAGATCCTTAGGAGAGGGTGAAGGAGGTCAAGCGTCCTCCTCTCTAGCGGTGATCCACACAGCAGGGTTGCGACGACGCTCCTCAAAACTCCAGGCCTACTCTGAGGTGGAGAGGGAGAGGAGAATAGGAAGGGCAAGCAAAGACTCTAGCCTATGAGGCTGTGAATCCCTCCTATTTATAGAGATCCCGTGTCAAAACCCTAATGGGTCCTTTCCCTAGTGGGTATTGGATCTGCATCCAATAAGACAAGGGCTCCGTCGGATATCTCATATCCGAACCTCTACTCATCGCAATGCCTACCATATGTGTGTGACCCTCTAGGCCCAATATCGAGCTGGCCGTGAGTCATACCTGTCAGAACTCCTTCTAACTCAGTGAATTATTATCTCTGTAATAATTCACTCGACTCATCGACTACGGAAGTACTAGGCCACTACGCCGTAGTCCCCAGACGATACAGGGGAATCCAATCCATTGGACCTGTCTGTCCTCAGTTACCATGTACCTATAGTCCCTCATCCATCTAATATCCCAGAGACCGTATATCGAGCATGGTGCTGTCAGACCCATACGGTTTCTACTCGAGTCTCGCTCTAATCGGATTCTCCCGGAGAACTCTTTCTCTCTCAACCCGAATGACCCTGGCCAGGGATTTGTCTGAGCAAGAACACATGGGATATTCCTCTCATGATACCGAGAGTGGATGATCCTCTATCGACACTCAATAGCCCTCGTAAGGTCGACTATCACTCCCAATGACCAGCTGTACTAGATCTGGGAACAGCCAAACCTATAAGTCTGGTATCAAAGAGTGGAGCACTCATACAGGACATCCTTGGTGTCTCAAGTCTAAGAACCAGATACACCACTAGGACTACGGAATCGTTGTCTGACAATAAGGCATCATCAACCATCCAGCATTCCGTAAGCGGATCAATCAGTGAACTCATTCTCCAATGAGCACCTGTACTGTATCCCTAGTGTCCCTACACGAGCAGCTATGAGACCAGCTGCATCCATCATATGGACGGGTATACAGCACACCAGTCTATCCGGTTATCACGATGTCCCTCTCGAGTAACCTATGACCGGGATTATTTAGGATATGTGTTTAAAGGTGAATCGATCTCATTATCGTGATCTCATCACGATCCGATTCCCATTGCACAAATCCAAGGACATCACAATATATATGCATTTATGCAATAGTTATAAAGTGATATACGCCAAAATATAATAAGCAAAAAAGATTCTGTATCAAGTCACACGTGCCATCACTCACGTGATTGGCTTGCTGGGCACTTATGACTAGCAATCTCCCACTTGACCTAAAGCCAATCACCTATGTGTCTGATCCCCATCAGACCCCTGTGACGCTCAAAGACAAAATGAGACAACGGCTTTGTCAGTGGATCTGCAATGTTATCTTCGGATGAAACTCTTTCCATTGCTACATCTCCTCGGGTTACGATCTCTCTTATAAGCTGGAACCTCCTCAGAACACTTCTGATAAGACCCGGGTTCCCTTATTTGAGTAATCACCCCATAGTGGTCGTAATATAAGGAAGTCGACTTGTCGCTATCTGTATCGACTCCCAAACTCCCTCCTTTGCTGCATCTAATGCGGCAATGTACTCCGCCTCTGTGGTCGAGTCAGCAGTGGTATCTTGCTTGGAACTCTTCCAGCACACTGCTCCTCCATTCAAGGTGTACACATACCCTGAATTCGACTTGCTATCATCGACATCAGACTGAAAACTTGAGTCAGTGTAGCCTTCAACCTTAAGGCTATTACCTCCATATACTAGTAAAAGATCCTTAGTCCTTCTCAAGTACTTAAGGATACACTTTAGGATGCTTCCCCAAAATATAGGATGCTTCCCCTAAGTCCTTTATGGAGAAGTGTCTAGATAACCAAGCCTTTACTGTGGATAGCATTCCTATGTCATTCCCAATGATGAGGATGTCATCCACATATAACACCAAAAAGCTAATAGCGCTCCCACTTACCTTTCTGTATACACAAGGCTCATCTTCGTTCTTAACGAAGTCATAAGATCTGATTGCCTCATCAAATCTTATGTTCCAACTTCGGGAAGCTTGCTTTAGTCCATAAATGGATCTAAGCAACCTACACACCTTATCTGGGCAGTTCTTGGACACGAATCCCTCAGGTTGCATCATATACACCTCCTCCTCCAGGTTCCCGTTGAGGAATGCGGTTTTCACATCCATCTGCCAGATCTCATAATCATAGTGTGCTGCAATAGCCAATAGAATTCTGATGGATTTTAGCATTGCTACGGGTGAGAAAGTTTCGTCGTAGTCAACACCTTGCCTTTGACGATACCCCTTAGCCACTAGCCTTGCTTTATAGGTCTCTACCTTTCCATCTACTCCGATCTTTTTCTTAAAGATCCACTTGCAACCGATGGGTACAATACCTTCGGGTGCATCAACTAGGTTCCAAACCTTATTGGAGTACATAGAATCCATCTCAGAATTCATGGCTTCTTTCCACTTCCCGGAGTCTATACTCATAATAGCCTCCTCGTAGGTCTGAGGATCAATATCCTCTACATCCTCTGCTCTAATATGTCCCACATATCTCTCAGGAGGATGGGATACTCTATCAGACCTGCGTAAAGTTGAAACTTGTGTATTAGATACTTGAACAGACTCGGGCTGTAGAGTGGTGCTTGAGCTTGGTTCTCTAACCTCGCTCAATTCTATCATTCTCCCACTGTCTCCGTCAAGAATGTGTTCCTTCTCAAGGAACACTGCTCTCTTAGCTACAAAGACCTTTTGGTCCTCGAGATGATAGAAGTAATACCCACAAGTTTCCTTGGGGTATCCCACAAATTTACATCGCCCTGTCCTTGATTCTAACTTATCGGGGTTGTGTCTTTTAACATGGGCAGAGCAGCCCCAAATCTTAACAACCTTAAGATCAGGCTTCTTCCCATTCCATATCTCATATGGTGTAGACACCACCGACTTAGTTGGAACTCTGTTCAGAAGGTAAGCTGCGGTTTCTAGGGCATATCCCCAGAATGAGATGGGTAGGTCAGCGAAACTCATCATGGACCGTACCATATCTAATAATGTACGATTTCTCATTTCAGAGACACCATTGAGCTGAGGTGTATAAGGAGGTGTCCATTGGGATAATATCCCATGGTCCTTGAGGAAGTGAGTAAACTCTGTACTTAAGTACTCACCTCCTCGATCTGATCGAAGAGTTTTGATACTCTTTCCAGTCTGGTTCTCCACCTCATTCTTATACTCTCTGAATTTCTCAAAGGCCTCGGACTTGTACTTCATTAAGTACACATATCCATACCTTGAGAAATCATCAGTAAATGTAATGAAGTAGGAGTAACCTCCAATGGCATGAGTTGACATGGGTCCACATACATCACTATGTATGAGTTCCAACAACTCAGTGGCTCTCTCTCCAGTTCCACTAAATGGAGAGTTGGTCAGTTTTCCACGAATGCAAGGCTCACAAGTTGCATATGACACATAGTCGAATGGATCTAGATATCCATCATTTAGCAACTTTTGAATCCTTCTTTCATGGATGTGACCTAGCCTACAATGCCACAGGTATGCACTGTTCAACTCATCTCGTTTCCTTTTGGACACATTTATATTCATGATATGTGGAGTGGTGTCTAACATAAATAAACCATTATGCAATGTTCCTTTCGTGATGATCTTATCATCTAATAATATCGAACAACCATTGTTCTCAAAAACAAATTTATATCCACTAACTGTTAAACATGAAATGGAGATAATGTTTTTGATAATAGAAGGAACAAAATAACATGCATCTAATGCAATAAAAGCTCCACTAGGCAGATGTAGGGCGACCTCGCCAACAGCTAATACAGCAACTTTTGCTCCATTACCCATCTTGAGGTCCATCTCGCCTCTCTCTAGTCTCCTAGGCCTTGCCAGAACCTGCAACGAATTACATATATGATAAGCACTACCGGTATCTAATACCCATGTGTTATCATAAGAGTCTGACAAATGGAGACTAATCATGAATGTACCTGAAGCTTCATCAAGCTTTTGTTTCGCCCTTTCTGCAAGGTACTCTTTGCAGTTTCTCTTCCAGTGCCCATCTTTACCACAGTGGAAGCACTGGCCTTTGTCCTTTGTTGGGTCTTTCTTAGCAACCTTTGCTTTACCTTGTTTGCCCTTGCCCTTTCCCTTCTTAAGGGACCTTTCTGCTTTCCTTTTCTTTCTGGTCTCACCAGTGTAGAGAACTGGCTTCTCTTTCTTAATAGTACTCTCTGCCTCCCTCAACATATTGAGGAGCTCTGGGAGAGTCACCTCAAGCTTGTTCATATTAAAGTTCATTATGAACTGTGAAAAGGAATCTGGTAGGGACTGAAGCACAATGTCTACACACAAGTTATCCTCTAGGACCATTCCTAGACCTGTGAGTTTCTCTATCCACTCAATCATCTTTAGGACATGGTTCTGAACCGGTGTCCCCTCAGTTATCCTAGCACGGAAAAGGCTCTTGGATATCTCATATCGTTGAGTCCTTCCCTGTTCCTCAAACAATTTACGGACATGTAGGAGAATGGATCTGGCATCCATCTTTTCATGTTGTCTCTATAACTCTGGAGTCATAGAGCCCAACATATAGCACTGAGCAAGAGTGGAGTCATCAATGTACTTCACGTAGCGAGCGATCTCATCCTCGCTTGCCCCTTCTTCGGGCGTAGGCATCACTGTATCAAGGACGTACACGATTTTCTCCACTGTGAGAACAATTCTCAAGTTACGGAGCCAATCCGTATAATTTGGACCAGTGAGGCGGTTGACATCAAGTATGCCACGTAAGGGATTTGAAAGCGACATTTTCTGAAAATAAAGATGTAGCAAAAATGAATAACATGCAGATTTTGCAAGAAATAAACTATCAAGATATGGACTTCTATCTTAATATGCTCCCACTATTTTACTAACGAGTCACGCAACACCCTCAGCACGTGAAACGGAAGTCTCCGGCAGACTTCTAGTGGGGATCAGGATCCAATCAGCGTCTTAGTGTAACCTCGAGGGACTCGACCAATCACACTAAGCCTAAAAGGTAGACAACTCTTGCCGATCACAACTCCTTGTGATTCCCGTCCTGTTCGGCCTCCGAATCACCATGGCCTCGAGGGACTCGACCAACCATGATGCTCGGTTAAGTCAACACCTTCGTTACAAGATGAGTCTGATTTGATGATATACCCTCGAGGGACTCGACCAAGCATATCATGCCCTCAGGTCACCGGTGACATCTCTATGTCGTAAGCAAGATAGCGAATCGCGATATAGGTGAGTCTCGAGGGACTCGACCAACTCAACCTACACCGGGATTCGGTTCCTACTCATAACGATGGAAGGCCACGTGGGTCAATCTAATTGCCTCACGTTTACCGACTTAATATTATCGAGAGATGTTTCTATGATTTGG
Source organism: Musa acuminata AAA Group (assembly GCF_036884655.1). Lineage (NCBI taxonomy): Eukaryota > Viridiplantae > Streptophyta > Magnoliopsida > Zingiberales > Musaceae > Musa > Musa acuminata. The sequence continues at coordinate 14,679,833 of NC_088346.1, read as the reverse complement.
TCTCCTAATATGACATGTCACACATATACATATTTAATATATATCTACATCGCATGCAAATATATATACATATCTAGTAGGTGTATAAGCAATCACACCAGATGATCATGGACCACAACCTAATATGATTAGGCCCGAGCCAGTAGGCCTAATCACTCACATCAAGATCTATGTGTGCAACGGTGCATCTCCATGCCTTGTGATCGTCCATCTCGTCCTCGTCGGTTCCGTCGACATCTTGATGCATCTCCATGCATCACGATCGTCCGTCTCGTGGGTCCCGCTATGGCATCCACGCTCCCGCTGCGCCTCCTCATGTGATTACAACTTAATCATAGGCACGCAGGCCCGACAATAAACGAGAAATATAATGGAGGTTCGCAGACCTCAATAATAATAATCACAAGTACACACATCACACGGTCCATGATCATCCGTCCACTCATCATACATCACATGTATAAATAATCATCATCATGTAGGACTACTAGATAATAATAAAAATAATAATCAACTAAACCTTTTAATTAATTAATATTTTTTGAAATCAGGGATATATAGGGAATTTCTCAATTCCTAAGGGTATTTTCATAATTTGGACAAAAGACAGAAACTGGAATTTCTCAAATTCCGAGGGGGCAAAACTATCTTTTTGCCCAGAAAACCCTAATGCCCTTCTCCCCCTTGCTGCTGCGCCGCCGCCGCCGCCACCCTGCTGGCGGCGGCCTGTGCGGCGAGGGCGAGGGCACTGCCCTCGCCTGCAGGTGGCACGCCCGCTGGGGTCGCTGCCGCTGCAGGTGGGCGCCCCCGCGGGCGCCGCCGCCTCCGCGGGCGGTTCTGCCCGCGAGTCAGCGCCCGTAGGTGGTGCTGTTTCGCTGGCGGCCGCCCCTGCGGGGTTTTTTCCCGTGGGAGCAGCGGCCACAGGCGCCGCTACCCTGCGGTGCCTCAGCCCGCTCTGCTGCCCCGCGGCGCCTCTGCCCGCGGGCTCAGTGGCCGCAGGCGCTTCTACCGAGCGGGCTGCCAGCCCCGCCGGCCGCAAGCCTACTGCAAGCAGACCGCCGGCCGGCTGCTGCAGGCACAGCGCTTGCGCATGCGCCGGCGCTGTGCTGCCTGGCTGCGGCTGCGGCTGGCTGCAGGCATGCAGATCGAGGGCAGCAACTGTTGCTGCCCTTCCTCGCTTTTGCGTCAACGATTTTGACGTCAATATTCTTCCTAAACACAACACACGCAGTTCAAAAACCAATCATTCGCACGAACAACCTGGCTCTGATACCACTGTTGGGAAATCATAGGGGGCGACATCATATGCGCAGCGGAAGAACAAGAAAACAAAAATCCCCGATTCCCAAAAAGATGTTCATCGTCGTGCGAAGATTGGTGCGCAAAATCCGCAAAAACACAAAACTGCGTATAGAGATTGTGTTACCTAGGGAGATCGTATATCCCTGTTTCCTTGCAGATCCTTAGGAGAGGGTGAAGGAGGTCAAGCGTCCTCCTCTCTAGCGGTGATCCACACAGTAGGGTTGCGACGACGCTCCTCAAAACTCCAGGCCTACTCTGAGGTGGAGAGGGAGAGGAGAATAGGAAGGGCAAGCAAAGACTCTAGCCTATGAGGCTGTGAATCCCTCCTATTTATAGAGATCCCGTGTCAAAACCCTAATGGGTCATTTCCCTAGTGGGTATTGGATCTGCATCCAATAAGACAAGGGCTCCGTCGGATATCTCATATCCGAACCTCTACTCATCGCAATGCCTACCATATGTGTGTGACCCTCTAGGCCCAATATCGAGCTGGCCGTGAGTCATACCTGTCAGAACTCCTTCTAACTCAGTGAATTATTATCTCTGTAATAATTCACTCGACTCATCGACTACGGAAGTACTAGGCCACTACGCCGTAGTCCCCAGACGATACAGGGGAATCCAATCCATTGGACCTGTCTGTCCTCAGTTACCATGTACCTATAGTCCCTCATCCATCTAATATCCCAGAGACCGTATATCGAGCATGGTGCTGTCAGACCCATACGGTTTCTACTCGAGTCTCGCTCTAATCGGATTCTCCCGGAGAACTCTTTCTCTCTCAACCCGAATGACCCTGGCCAGGGATTTGTCTGAGCAAGAACACATGGGATATTCCTCTCATGATACCGAGAGTGGATGATCCTCTATCGACACTCAATAGCCCTCGTAAGGTCGACTACCACTCCCAATGACCAACTGTACTAGATCTGGGAACAGCCAAACCTATAAGTCTGGTATCAAAGAGTGGAGCACTCATACAGGACATCCTTGGTGTCTCAAGTCTAAGAACCAGATACACCACTAGGACTACGGAATCATTGTCTGACAATAAGGCATCATCAACCATCCAGCATTCCGTAAGCGGATCAATCAGTGAACTCATTCTCCAATGAGCACCTGTACTGTATCCCTAGTGTCCCTACACGAGCAGCTATGAGACCAGCTGCATCCATCATATGGACGGGTATACAGCACACCAGTCTATCCGGTTATCACGATGTCCCTCTCGAGTAACCTATGACCGGGATTATTTAGGATATGTGTTTAAAGGTGAATCGATCTCATTATCGTGATCTCATCACGATCCGATTCCCATTGCACAAATCCAAGGACATCACAATATATATGCATTTATGCAATAGTTATAAAGTGATATACACCAAAATATAATAAGCAAAAAGGATTCTGTATCAAGTCACACGTGCCATCACTCACGTGATTGGCTTGCTGGGCACTTATGATTAGCAGAATGAACTCCCGAGCGTCTTGTGGGAACTACGCACCACCCCCAAGATCGCAATAGGAGAGTCCCCTTACAACCTCGCGTTCAGAACTGAAGCCATTTTGCCGCCCGAGGTAGCCATTGCCACCCTTCGGACGATAAGCTATGACGAGGAAGTCTCGAACGTGGGACTTCGTTCCGACCTCGACATGCTTGAGGAACGACGCGCCGACGCACACCTGAAGGCCCTCTCTTACTAGAGAGCCGTCGCAAGGGTCTACAACAGGAAGGTACGACCCCGACCGGTTAAGTTAGGCAACCTGGTCCTGTGAAAGACCGAGGTCAGCGATCCGACCCGAGCGAGGGGGAAGTTGGCCCCCAAGTGGGAAGGGCCTTACCGAGTCGTCGAGGTAGTCCGACCGGGTACTTACCGGCTTGCGACAACGAACGGTTCTCCCTTACCGAGAACCTGGAATGTCCGGAATCTTAAGAAGTTTTTTGTTTAAAACAAAGAAACCTTTTTGTCTAAGGAAAAAGAAGTTTCCCACCCGAGGAGTAAGAAGCTTTTTAGGAAGAAGAAGACGACGCACGAGAAAAGTAAAAGTTTTCTTTTATTCAAGGAAAACTTACAAGACTCGACTTACAGGACTCCGACTTACAGAATTGACTAGCATCTTAGAAAACAAAAAACAACAGGACCCTTCCTTATTACAATGGAGCGTCCAGGCGATCATCGAAGGGGACCTCCTCGGGCATATCTACCTCCTGATCCTCGGGGTGGGGGATGAAGGGGTCCTCCTCCACCTCAAGACCAGGATGATGACAGCGGAAACGGGAAGTGGCGATTCGGAATCCATACTCAAAGGACACCCGCCCCGACCACGTAAGCCCGAGTTCAAACCCCTCGGACTTCTTGTACGCCTCGAGGAGCCCCTTATCTCTGGCAGGTCGAAGCCGGGCCTCCTCCGCCAGTGCCTCCGAGGCTACCCTCGTCTCGGCCTTGGCCTCCTCCAGCTTCTTGCTGAGGGCACTCGCCTCCGTCTTCAATAGGCGGAGTTCGGTCCGCTCCACCCTTATTGTCTTCTGGAGCTCCTCGTTTGCCTTCTTGGAGGCTTCAAGCTCGGACCGAAGGCGAGCCGCCTCCACCTCAAAATCCGTTGCGCGCTTCTCGGTGGCCGCCACAGCCTTTAGGCCGGCCCCGGCTCGGACCTCCTCGACCTGGCGGTGAAGATCGGCGTTGCGACTGACGAGGCCCCCAATGACACGGTCGGCGTCACGCCCCCTGTCCATCAAGGCCGTCGCATAATGGAGGCCCTACAAAAGGAGAAACATGTCAAGAAGGTCGACGTCGAACAGACAAAACCAAACGGGAAAAGAGGAGACGTGCTTTCCCAGGTTAGTGATTGGGCGGACTTATTGAGCAGCACCTTCGAGGGCAGGACGTACAAATCCCGAGCCATATCGGGATGAAGCGCGCTTGGAGGAACGCTGCGGAGGGATCCCCTCCGGCCCACACTCTATCCCCCCGGGACAAGCCCTCCCAGCGGGCGACCAAGGGCTCACTGGACTCCCTGAGTGGGATCTCGCTCGCTAGCCACATCAGGAACGACTCCCCGTCCCCGGTTGGCAGTCGACACAGGTCGCGTACGGAGATTGGGGGCGGACCCTTCCCAGCCGCCTGCCGACTAGGCCCAACCACGCCTCGACGGGAGCCCGCCTCAGGCCCCTACAACGGGGCTGTCTTCGCCTTCTTCGGAGGGCGCCCAGCCTCGACCTCCAACGGGGTGCCCTCCGAGCCGGGTTGTGGGTCGATCGGCGGAGCTGGGGGAGAGGCTTGCGACGCCTGACCCCCCAGAAGCGACCGGAGGTTCACCATTTCTGCAAGAGACGAAAAATGTTAGTACCCGAAACCAACCACGCCAACACCCGAACCAAGCATCTCTAACGTACCCAAAGGCATCGGGTTGAGACCCACCTCGGCCAGCCATCGCTCGGTCATATTCTGGATAGCCTGCGACCTAGGGAGAATCTCTTTGAGCCTCCCCAGATCTTGACGCTCTGCTTCGCCCAAACATGAGGTGGTATTATCGATCGCCCTCGCGGACCACCGAACTCCAAAACCCCAGTCCTTCGCGCAACTAATATAAAAAAACCTCCCCTTCCACCCTTTATTACTGGAAGGGGCCCCTCCGACTCGGAAGCCCGTCCGAGTGGACAGGAAGTAACCCCCCGAACCCTTGGAAAGACGATAGCAGGAAAGAAAGAGGTTGAGGGTGGGGGTGATATCGGCGTAATGACATTCCCCCAAGAATACCACTAGGTAACACCAAGAGTTCGACACCACTTGGGATGGCGAAATCCGCTAGAAAGACAGACAAGACATAATGAGGGGGTGAAGGGGAAAGCGCAGACCTGCCTCTAGGGCATCCAAAGTCAGCGCAAAACCCTTCGGGACAGGGTCATACGCCCGCTGCCCCGGCTCTGGGGCACTATGGATGTGATCCTCCTGGATGCAATAGCGCTCCCGGAGTCCCCCCAGCAGAGACTCACTCACGGTGGAGTCGATATCATGCGGCCACATCAAGGCCTCCAGGTCACGCGCCGCTTCCCCATCAGAGGATTCTACAGGGGGCGTCGAAGGACGTCCCCCCCCCCCCCCTAGCCACACGGGAAGGTAAAGAAGGGGAAGGAGGAGAGGACGACATCTCAACTGACCTTAACAGGGAGGTGCTACGGAGAAGGGGAAGACGACGCAGGAAGCAGAAGGTTGGAAAGGGGACGGCAAGGCCAGGGGAGGGAGACTCAGCAGCAAAAGATGGAAGTAAAGCCGGGCGTCCGCTATTTAAAAGGAGATACACCACCGAGACCAGCGCCCCTTCACCTCCCGAGAGTGGGCGGTAGCCCACCTGCGCATATGCGTAACCGTCACATCGCATCGGAAATGACCAAAAGGCGCCTCGCCTTAATGAAAACATGACATAACAACCCAACCGAAGCGGCAGCAGGCTGGCGCCTCGATCTCCATGCCCGAAAGCATGTTGTCACGGACTTAGCTGGTTTTGCCTAAGTCGTGCGGCACCCTTGCATGTCCGTCCGCAAAGGTCAGCCTCCCCGAAGCCTCCCTTGGTCCCTTAGGTCCCACAAAAGAGAGAACAGGACAGAGAAAAGGCCTCACTCGGGATCCACAAGCAAACATCTCCGAAAAACACTTTATAGACAATGCAAATTACAAACATACTTTACAAGCTTTGAACAGTTGCACAACAAAGGGTAAAATGGTCCATTATAGATCAAAAATCTCTCACACATGTCCACATGACACAACCTTTATTTACAAGCCTAAAGCGGCCACCAACCCAACTAAAATGGGACTATTAAGCCTTCGGCCGTCCCTCAACATGCTGTACAAAGCATGAACATACCAAAAGACACGGACATACATAAGCATTACATCAAACATCCTGTTTAGAAGTTTATCCATGACAGTGTGGCGAAAGCAACCAATCCCTTCTGAAAGGAGGTCAAATACGACAGCTTTCTGGCCCCTGCTACTGATAAGTAGCTAAGGAGGGAAAGAAACACTGACAAGTAGCCTCTCGGGTCGTCAAGCCGTGCCGCGCTACTCAACCGCATGATGCCCGAGCCCCCTACCTGCGCGGTCGGCCCGCCCGCGCCGCGCTCCCCGGCTGCAGGCCGCCCGAGGCCACCTCCTCGGCCGCGTAATGCCCGAGGCCATCTCCTCGGCCGTGAAATGCCCGAGGCCACCTCCTCCGCCGCGTAATGCCCGAGGCCATCTCCTCAGCCGCGTAATGCCCGAGGTCATCTCCTCGGCCGCATAATGCCTAAGACCACCAGCGCGACCACGCCCGCACAGTCTGTCCGCCTACGTCGTGCTCCTTGGTCCCACATTCCCGAGACCACCAACGCGGCCAGCCCGCCTGCGTCATGCTCCTCGGCCGCATAATGCCCGAGACCACCAGCGCGGCCAGCCCTCTTGCATCGTGCTCCTCGGCAGCATAATGCCCGAGACCACCAGCGTGGCCAGCCCGCCTGCGTCATGCTCCTCGGCCGCATAATGCCCGAGGCTACCAGCGCGGCCAGCCCGCTTGCGTCGTGCTCCTCGGCTCTATACTCCCGCCTGCTCGCTCAAGACCAGCTCCACCTTATGTCGCCTGAGACTATTGCAAACACCAAGGGTCAAAGCCATGCATCGGACTCCCCCCCCCCAATGACAAAAACTGACGCATAGCTTCTTCCGGGGGGGGGGGGGATATGATAGGGGTAATAATGGGGACATGACACGTCACGACGTCGGCCTCACCTGAGCGCCACTCTGTCTGAGGAGGAGGGCAATAATGCTGACTTGACATGAGCTGACATCATCCGCTCTCAGACAACGACTTCATCGTTGCCTGACCCCGCGTGCTTGACCGAGGCAGAGGAGGACGACGACCGACCCTCGCCCATACCCTGCGACATTTCGGTTCTCCACGCAACGTCAATAACAATGTCAGACGTCATCAGAGGTACGATCCTGCCTCCCACAGGCAGGCACATCAGGTAATACTAAACTGCCCTATAAATGCCCTCCTTCTAGCGCCAGGAGGGGGGGGACTACTTCACGAGGAAAACTCCCTTCCACATCATCTGACTTGATCGTCGGAGGGGTCAGGCCGAGCTTCCGACCCGACCTGCGTGCAGGAACGAAGGCGAGGTCGCACCTCCCCGACACCACATTCCATCCGGACTACCGCGACCAGCCACCCCGGCTGCCCCGAGGAGCACCGCGCCGGATCCTCGCGCATTCGAACCCGAACCAAGCCGCGTCGGCCCCGAGTCCACGGCTTACAGTTGTTTCCTGCAACAATCTTCTCCGATTTAAATTGATAAAAAATAATCTCGATTAAGACCTTGACAAATCAACCATACATCTAACATATTTATGAAACTTTTGACATGCTCTATATCTTTTGGCATATCATCCGATCTTTCGTTCAAAACTTTGGTACATCATTCTTTCCTTTAATATATTGCTCATTCCACCAATATGTTGATTTTCTCACAACATCCAATATTTTGGCATAATATCCTATCCTTCTAGCACTAGCACAATGTTTAAACCTTTAGCATGAAGTTTAATTTTTGACACGTTGACAAGTCCTTCGACTTGACGTCTAATTTTTGATACGTTAGTTTCTTGGTATAATGTCTGACTCTTTTACTCAACAATTGACTCTTTGGTGGTCCGAGTTCATAATCGAAATATTTTTTATATCACTTATCTCAAATACATATTAGTCCAATAAACTCATCAGTTCGTTTTATCATTAAACTTTGAGATTCAATAATCTCTCTCTTTTGATAATAATAACTAAGTGATAATAGGGTTTTAACAAAAACTCTCATGTCTATTTATTATTTTAAAAAATTAAAATAAACTTAAATTCAAATAATTATATATAATTTTAAATGCTTATATTGAATTCAAGTTTAAAGAAATATAATCTTATATGATTCGAAGTTTAAAAATAAATATTCAATCAAATTTTAAATTTTAATCATTATCAATATGTAATATCAATCAAAATATAACTATAAGTTAACCATTTTTATAAATCAAACATGAGTAGTATAATAATAAAAAAATCATAAGATATCATGATTCTCCCTATTTATCCAAAGTTAAAAAAAGTTATAAAAGTTATAAAAGGGCATGAGTTACTACTTCTCCCAATTTGTTATTAATAAAATGAAAAGAGCATATCAATAATCTAATTGTGTAAAAATAATAATTACTTTGATATCATGATACTTGAAGAATCTCAATATTTCTTAATATTGTATCATGAAAGATAAGTTCAAGTTATAGGCACCAAGAAATCAATTGATGATGAGTCTTGATAAGACTCTCTCTATCTATATATTATCTAAAAAATATGTTGAACTTGAATTCAAAATAATATTTTTTGAATGATAATCTTGAATCAAATTCGATTTTGTTGATATTATCATTGCAAACCCAGATATTTACTAGGCATGAGTTATAAAAAAGTTATAAAAGTATTATAACTCTCCTTGTTCAACAAATAAACTAGGCATGAATCACTACTTCTTTTCCCTTGATCATAAAAAAAAAAAAGAATGGAATATACAAGTCTTAAATACAAAAGAGTCATTCAAATTAAATCTCGTAAATATTGAAATACCATGATTCATTTAGATTAATTTTCTTCTTAATCATTAGTAAAATAAAAGAAACATAAGAGAATAAATAATAAAATATATTTAATTATAAATTTGAAAGATTCAGTATGTCAAATTATTCCTTGGTTTAGTAAAAATATCTACTAATTGATATTTTATGTGGTTTAATAAAAAAGATTATTTTAAAATTACTAGAATTATATGCTTTTGAAAAAAATAAATAATGACTTGAATGAAAAACTGAAATATAATTTGTAAGAGTCTAAAAAGGGGTTTCCAAGACGTGTAAGGAACTGCCAGCTTCGTTGCTTCTATCTAAAAGGTTGATTTGAGCTGATGATGTAGAAAGCTTAATGATCCATTAAAAGCCATGACACAAAGAAGACTTTGTTCACGTATATAACAGTGATTCCTCACCTTTTATCTCTACCATGTGGGAAAGTGCATTGGTTGCATCGCTCACGTGATTACATTGCTGGAAAGATGTTCATTCTTTTCTCAGATCTACTGTTGAAGTCACATAATAATTGCACCAACTACAACACAGACAACTCGTACCTCATTTCTCGACACATCCCTGAACAGTGGATTTGGCACACTAACATGTATAGCAGTCATTGCAGCAGGAAAGGAATCCCACAAAACATTACACCATTTTTTTTATGATTGATTTACATATAGTTATGGAAGCTAGCTGTAGAAGAATCAAGTCATTCCAAAATTGTTAGCTAGAGTAATCTGACATTGCAAATGAGCAGTTTGAAGAACCTCGCAACTTCACCTTCCGGGCCGGAGTAGCTGCGGCCGCGCAGCCTGCTGAGTCCTTGGGCTCGTCGTTCACCGGCCGCCTGATCTCCTTCAACATCGCCACCACATCCTTCATCATCGGCCGGTCGTCGGCTCGGGCACTGACGCAGAGGACGGAGATCGCGAGCGCCTGCAGCATTTCTTGTGTTTGATGCTCGGGTAGGCCGCGCAGCCTCGCGTCGAGCAGGTCGACGGCATCACGCTTTCTCTGCAAGTGGTCTCGAACCCACTCGACCAAATGCATTCCGCCGGGCAGCGACGGGTCCAGTGGATGCCTTCCTGTTAGAACTTCAAGCAAGACTACGCCATAGCTGTAGGCATCACTCTTCTCTGTTATCCGTTGCATCGAAGCATACTCTGAACCAAAACAAACACCTTCGTCAATCTAAAATTAATCTATCGAGGTTCCAACTGATGAATCTTTGAAGAAGCGACAAAAGCTAAATCGATAACAGTCATTTACCTGGAGCTATGTATCCGTAGGAACCAGCGATACGAGGCGAAGTCTTAGACCCCAACTTGTGAGCAGTATCATCTCCGCTTAGTACTCTGGCCAGGCCAAAGTCCGCCAAATATGGTTCAAATCTCGGCCCCAGCAACACGTTCATGGCCTTCACATCTCCGTGCAAGATGGCGGGCACACAGTCATGGTGCAGATAGGCGATGGCGTGAGCCAGCCCGATCACGATCTCGTACCTCGACTCCCACTCCACCGGCGCCTTCCCTCTTCGGTGAAGGAATCCGCTCAAGCTCCCGTTCGGCAGGTAATTGTAAAACAACAGTTTGGTGCTCCGGTTGGCCCCCCATCCCAGCAAGCGCACGATGTTCCGGTGCCTTATCGTGCTCAGGGCCGTGATCTCGTTGCGGAACGCCCCCGACTCAGACGACGACCACATCTTCTTGACGGCCAGGGTACCACCGTTCGAAGTTCCGACCTTGTAGACCACCCCGGAGCTTCCGGTCCCGATAACGTTCGCCGACGTCAGGCTCCGGACTACATCGTCCACCGAGAAGTCGAGCTTTTGGTAGAGCGTGATCTCCCAAGTGTCGTCGGCCTCTCCGCTCGGGACAGCACGAGCGCGTAGGAGCAAGTAGGCGGCCGCCAGCAACAGCACGGCGCTGACGCTGATCAGAACCGACATGGCGAGCTTCAGGGCCGAAATGGTTGCTCTGCTCTGTGGTTCTTGCGTCGCGGGGCCCTTGGTGATGAACAGCCCATGGTTGCCTTCAAGAACGGAGAGCGGGAGCTTCCTGAAGAAAGGAGTGTCGGGCACTTCGCCAGAGAACGCGTTGAAGGACACGTTCAACGTGACGAGGTTCTGGAGAGCGGCGAGCACGTGGAGGTTGCCGGAAAGCTCATTGTGGGAAATGTCAAGGCATCCGAGCTTCTCAAGTGCAGAGAACTGGGTTGGGATCTCGCCGGAAAGATGATTGCAGCTGAGATTAAGTGAGATCTCGAGGGCGGGAAGTTGGCCTAGTTCGCCCGGTATCCCGCCGGAGAAGGAGTTATCACCGAGGTCTAGCAGCTGTAGCTTGCTGCATGATGCAAGCTGCGCTGGAATCTGACCAGAGAGCTGATTCCTCCCCATGACGAGCTTCGTCAGCTCCGGAAGTGATCCGATACCGGGGCTTAACGGTCCAGTGAGCCTATTGTCAGAGACGTCGATGAACTGTAGGCTCTTCGGTAACGACTCCGGCAACCGTCCAGTCAGAGCATTGGAGTGGAGGTCGACGAATTCAAGGGAGTCACAACCGGATATTGCCGCCGGAATCGGGCCTGCAAACAGGTTGTTGCTCATGTCAAGAAAATTCAGGTTCCTCAGACCGCCAATCTCCGTCGGAATGGCACCTGCGAGCCGGTTACCGTTCAGCCGGAGCCGGAAAAGATTCGTGCAGTTGCCGATATCAGGTAGCACGAATCCCGACAGTTCGTTCGACAGGAGAAGCAATTTGGTGAGATTCTGCAACCCGAATAGCTCCTTAGGAATCGACCCGGTCAGATTGTTGTAAGAGAGATCGACCGACTGCAGATTCCGGCACTGGGCTAAACTGGCAGGAATGCTCCCGGTCAGCCCGTTCTGCCAAGCATAGAACAGAGTGAGATTCTCCAGCTTCGTGAAATCGATTTGGATCACGCCGGAGAGCTCGTTGTTGTCGATCTCGAGATCAGTCAGCGCCGCGCAGTTCGAGATCTCCTGCGGTATCACGCCCGTCAGCTGATTAGTACTCAGTTGAAGCTGTTGGAGATTTGCTAGGTTCCCGATGCTCCGCGGAATACTCCCGGTGAGAAGATTCATCGACAAGTCGACGAGGACTAGCTGTTTGCATCGGCCGAGCTCTGGCGGGATCGAGCCCACCAAGTTGTTCTGCCATGATAGCAGACTCTGAAGGTTTTGGAGCTTGCCAATCTGGGGAGGAATTGGGCCTGACAGAGAATTCTGATACAGATACAGGTTGGTCAGCTCGGTGCAATTGCCAACCTCATCCGGGATCGTACCAGACAGCAGAGCGGTATAGATTGCTATGGTTTGAAGCCTTTTGAGCAATCCAATTGTAGACGGAAGCTTCCCTGATATGCCGGTTTCTGCGAGGCCTAACATGACCAAGCTGCTGCAGTTTCCAATCTCGGCAGGTAACGAGCCTTTGAGATTTTGATTCCCGCCGGCCCGGAAAACCTCGAGCTTCTGCAATCGTCCGATGCTGGCCGGGATCTCGCCGCTCAGTGAGTTGTCATAAAGAGTCAAGTACGTGAGGCTGGAGAGGTTTCCGATGTTGGCAGGAATGGCACCTTGGAGCGAGTTGGAATTCAGCGCAAGCGACTCGAGTTTGCTTAGCTTGCAGACTTCGGCTGGGATCTCGCCGGAGATTTGGTTTCTGCTGAGGTCGACGAAGGCGAGGTCGTGGTAGTCGCCGAATTCTCTGGGAATTGGGCCGGTGATGTTGGTAGCAGAGAGAATAAGCGTCTCGAGTGACTTGAGAGGTTGAAGATTGGAAGGCAATGGGCCTTGCAGATTGGACGAGTTGATGCTCAGGCCGGTGACTTGCAGTTTGGAGTTGCAGGTGACTCCAAACCATCTGCATGGATTGGGGTCCGAGGACCTCCAAGACTTGAGTGCATCTGTGGAGCTGTTCAGAGTTTGCTTCCATGACAGGAGAGCCAGGCCCTGCTCATCAATGGATAGGCAGCAGAGGAAGAAGGAAGAGCTCGTGGTGAGGAAGAGAATTAGAGAGGTGAAGGTGGTGAGACTAGTGTAGATGGTACGTGTGTGTGAAGGCAACCCCATGTTGGGATTGGAGAGGGGAGGGAGAGAGTGTTGGGATCGTAGAACCATGTTTTGTTTATAGTCGGAAAGCATGAGATCTGGATCCAAAGAACAAGTTAGCTTTTCAAATTTTATATCACTGCTGTTGTTGGTGCTCGTGGGATGGATGCAGATGGGGCATGGCTTTGTTTATGGGACGAGGGGGTGGGTTTTTGGAGCTACGCTGAGGAAGATGTGCAGGGCAATAAGATAGTTATAATGGTGAAGGGAAGCCAAGAGGAAGTCAGGTTTTAGGATAACATGCATCGTTGAGGTTGCTGTCATCTATCCACTTGATGTGTTTGTTTCAACTAGATTTCTTGTCTTATCTAACTCATTGCAACCTTAGATTTACTTTATTAGCTTAAAACGAAACACGGTAACATTTCCTCATATTTATCTCTTACACTTGAGGGTAACCCTCATATTTATCCTAAACGAAACACGGTAACATTAACTCATATTTATCTCTTACACTTGAGGGTAACCTTCATATTTATCCTAAACGAAACACGGTAACCCTCCTCTACTTTTAATCTTTGCCCATTGTCAAATCCACATGACGCCGTGAGAGAGCATAGGGCTTCATCTCCTTTTACCCAAAATTTTGTCCAAATATTTTAATTTCAGACTTTGGCTTCATTAGATCTGAGCTTATGCTCATATTAGTTGTATAAATGCTGGACTTGTTGGTCAAAAGATGATCATAATTGTGATCTATATTCATTGTGGGTTTTAAATAAAGACTGACAGATCGAATGGGGGTTGGACACTGACAGATCACTCGCTACATTATCCCACAGTGTACAGCATAGAGAAGGACGAGTTAAAATGGGGCTGGCTACACATTGTCCAACGTGAAGATCGAATTGCGCTGCTATCGTACACAATCTGCAAAGCGATAAGTAGATTGATTTCACGTCAACCCAGAATTTAAATGTATGCAAATCAAGCGAGTCTTTAACCGTGTGGCCGAACCATTTACTGAAGGTGAGAGTTGGAGGAATGCTTTCGCATGATGAAGAAAGACGATGTTTGGGACACAGATTAGGTGGCACACATGGGGGCGTGTTGTCTGTCTGTCTGTGTAATCAAGATGCAAGCATGATGGGGGAGGAGAATGACTGAAGACCAAAGTAGATCGATCATATGATGGGAGATGAGGAACTCATGCGGTGGTGAAACATTGTTTGTGTTCATTCATTAATCAGAGATTGTACCTTTGCCAAGTTGTAATGCATGTTTCTTTAGTATTCTCCTAGATTTTTCTTTAGCTTTCTGACACAGTCAGTCACTTTAGAACCTCCTCCTCCTCCTCCGGAATTCCCTGCAATCCACTTCTTTTTACGTTAGCAAGTCGTAAGAGAAATTACCAGTCAGTCATTTTTCACTCTTGTTTCTAACAATAAAGAGCTCAATTTCTTGAAATAAGTTTTCATTCAAACCCATTACGAGGCCAAGAAAAGAGGATAATTTTCCTTTTTCTTTAACTTGTTTCCCATCGAGAATTACCAGTCACTGTATGTATATTACAAGTACTTGTTTTTGATAGATTAAAAAAGCAAAAAACTTTTTTTTTCGTTCTTGCAAAATCCCTCCTCAGACTTGGCAATAAAATTTAGACTGCTTTAGGTTTTCTTTATACTGTTTGGCAATGTGGCGAGGTTGCTCGGATGGAATGTCGATGGTAGAGTCAAAAAGGAAGGAAAGAAGGATAAAGGAGAGAAATGGTTTGGCCTCGAAGAACAAAGTGGTTAAAGGGTAAAGTCAATTAATTTAGGAGGAAGAGGCTCGTCAGAGCACATGTAGGGAGGAAGAAGGCTTAGCGTTAGGTAGCTGTTCTTCACATGCCACACACTCGTCAAAGAGCTGCATCTTGACAAAATAGGAACCACATGATGGTTGGTGCCAATGGAACTCTTATTCTTTTGTATGATCGATCCTTTTATCTAAACAATTATTCCACTATCCTTTTTATCGAAAGCTCGGAGGACTGTTTCTTTTTCTTCCAAATTTGATCAGTTTCAAGAATCGTAAACAAAGCCTATTGGCTCAAAACATTTTTTATGCGATGATACTCGTTAAATACTAGGCAAGATTTAGAACGATTCTCACAACCAAGATGATCCGAGTCTTGTGGTAGGTACTTTTAGGATATAAACGTGTTGGATCACATTCTTTGTATATTTCGATTATTGTAATGCATGATTATGAAGCCCGAGCTTCCTTCCACTGCAATTAAATATACTTGGTATTTATATGGATCTGATCCTTAATTTCCTTATAGCATTTTGATCCAAAAACTATTAAGCAAGAACGGTTTGAAGCAGCATCACACTAGTCGGGAGTCATCTATCAGCTCCAGAGTCGCAGCTTTTGGCCTTTTTCTCTGAGCACTAACTAGTCTCTCTTCTTTTTTCCTATCAACTTTGCTAAATGCTAGCTGAATTGTTCAGCACTTTGGATCAAGTTAGGGACCCATATATCTTCCTTCCTTCCTTCCTTCCTTCTCTTTCGGTTTAATCTTTAATTCAGCGTGCACAAATCTGCCTTTCTCTGGTGATGCAGTACTAGAATAATATGAAGTTGCCGGGGCTAACTCCATGGCCATCGATTCATTGTCTCCTACGCACCATGCAAATTGGAATTGCATCATCTTCCCCAATTTCAGGATTTTGTTGTCCTTAACACCCACCTCACCATCTCTCTTTTATGTCAGCAGAGATTAGATATGGAGAGTGGATGGAAGAGTGGGGTACAAAAAGACTTGTAAATCCTATAGATTAGTCAAGCAATTTGGAGGATCCATTAACTTATTATTATGAGCTAACTAATCTTCGTTCGGCCATTACCTGCATAGAAATGCTTGGTGCTCCATAAGCATCCTGATGGCTGGCTACATGGTGGTTGAGCTGATCCAGCGTCCTACTAGATCAATTTACTCATGTCAAATTTTGATGTTGCCGGCCATCGAATAAGGACACTATTAAGATGTTGGATTAGATAGTCGATGCTGAAGATACAGGATTTTTCAGCTTTAATCATTGTGTCTGTGTGTTCGTACACACATGATCGGTAATGAACAACAACATCTCACGGAGACACGAGTCATTTTGAATCAGATAATAATTTGGATGACTGAGATTACTTGCTAGCTCAAAAAAAGTCCTTTATGCAGATGCTTAAAAATAGAGTTGCTCATCGATTATCTATCTAATGCAGATGGTTGGATAAATTGCCTTATTTCAGCGGCTGAAAGAACCTCATAATACACTGACAATAAAGATACTGGCAATGCATATCACTGTCTGGTTTCACAGGGTTCATCATAATGGCAATTCGATGCCTATTTCATGTTAATCAATCTAAATGTAGAACTCAGTCTGGGGATTGATGCATTCATCGATGCTGTCTGTCCCGAAAGGTGACGACAATGTCTGTCGAGAAAGCCTACCAAGCTGGGAAGTCCCAGAAACAAAACAGGGGGCTTCGACGACATAGAGTTATCCTGTTCTAGGCAGATCCAAGTAGACATTTTGACTAGGCAATTAATTCTTTCCCCTGTTTTTTGAGCTATTTAAACATAGATGAAGGCCTAATTGGATCAGACACAGTATTATTCCATGTTTAACTTAACACTCTCAATTTATAGACGAAGGACAAAGGTCACCAAAAGCTTGCCAAGATTTAAAGCACAATAAAACGATTATCATTCTATTATGATGTCCTTTTGCAGCAACACCAAAAAAAAAAAAATCTGATTTTGATGGAAACATTGGAATGTAGCCATAATAAGGAGGCAAAGAGGAAAGCTTGATGTGAAGTAACCATGGCTGTCAGATAGTTTTGGTTTGGATTGCAGATTGATCATTGTAGAAACAATGAAAATAATTTTAAGAAACTACTAAAAGAACAAAAATATGTTTTGCAGAGACCGTATGAGTTCTTAGTTTTTCAGAAACAAAAGGTGCAAGCACAAGTGCTGCTGTCTGACTTCCAGCAATGAACTTCATCAGATACCGACGAAAATTATTAACTTCTTAAACGACTATATTTTCCTTAGATGTGACTGAGAAGTTTCGAGTTTTTTGAGAAATCTTACTTGTTTTTCATTGATTTTGGATTCTTGTTTTCAGAAACAAACGACACATTTATTTCTTTTTTCTTCTTCTTTGACAATAAATCACAGATTGACACCACAGTGACTGCTGCATCATTGAGAAATCCATATTAGGCCCATAGTGTCTGTCGCCCATGTCGAGATAATCTCTAACTTGAAGTATAATATCTCTGTTTGGGTAGGCCGATGAGGATTGTTTAGCTTGAATAGCTGCAGGATCGTTCTAAAAATATCTAATATAGACTCGTATTAAGGTCAGAGAGAGAGAGAGAGAGAGAGAGCTGAACCTTAGGATGGGCATGCATCTAATTCAATTCTCAGGTGAAACAAGGCTTTCTTTGACAGTGTGTCCCCTTGCTTTACAGATGACAGTAAACTAATCTTGACCTTCACGTATCATTAACGGAGTACAGGCAAACCAGCAAGGCAGCGACCGCAGACACGCGTGAAGCTTATGAATCCATCCTTGTTCCACTCCATTATGGATAGTGCCTTCCATCTCCGTCGATGAGACGTGACCTTTCTCATGGTGTTCGATTTGTGGAAGAATCTATGACAACCTCTCACGCTGATATCGTAGAGGGATTGATGGGATAAAATAAATAAATATATATATATATATATATATATATATATATATATATATATATATATATATATATATATATATATATATATATATATATATATATATATATATATATATGTATGTATGTATACGAATAAATAGTCACATAAAACATCAAAACTTATGTTAAAAATTTAGAAAAAATTACAGGCAAGTTAGAGAAATAGATTTACTATAAAAATAATAAACATATAAATCTTGAAGTCTTTTATCCAAAAACTTAAATAATAATTATAAGAAAATAACATAGATATAAGGATTATGTCATCTTGTACATTGCCCTCGTTTTCCTTCCTTTCTATTCTTTTCTTGTTCCTTTGCACTCAACTGTCCTCTTTTTTTTTTCTACTATATCCATCTAGGTTAAAATAAAAAGGGTTTACGTTAAAAGTGAAAATGATTTTTAATGATTTATATGAGTTGTGGGTTATTAAAGCTCACTATGGACTGAATAAATGGGTCATGTGCCCAACAACCTCCCCTTTCAATCTATAAAGGATGTTGTCTCATGACTCCACAATATGAAGTCATGTCAATCAGTTGTCGGTGCACTTCTTACCTTTCTTTCGGTAAGGTCTTTGTTAATATGTCTGTCTTATTATCATCTATATGAATTTTCTGAAGTTATAACTGCTTCACTTCAAATACATTTCGAATTTAATAGTATCTGATATCTATATGTTTTGATTTAGAATGAAAAATTAGTTTCTTATACAAATGGATGGCACATTAGTTGTCACAATCTATTACATAATTTTTTTGTTTCAACTTCAATTATTATAAGAATTCTTTCATCTATAATATTTCTTTATAAATATTTATAGTAGTTACTTTCTAAGTTAATTACTGGTTCATTTACTCTAAAGTTAAGTACTTTTCGAGATTGATTTTCAACGAACGAATATTTTACAAAATCGATGATTTTTTTTACTGCATTAATTCACCCTCCGCCCTCTTAGTGTCGCTCTTGATCATAACATGGATTCTCCTATATCATCTAGGGACTACGACATAGTGGCTTAGTACGTTCATAATCGATGAATCAAGTGAATTATTATTGAGATAATAATTTATTAAGCTAGAAGGAGTTTTGATAGGTATGACTCATGACCAACTCGATATTGGACCTAAAGGGTCACACACGTATGGTAGATATTACGACGAGTAGAGTTTTAGATATGATATATTTGTCGGAGCCCATATTTTATTGGATATCCATTAAGCCCATGAATTATTGGATTCTATAGATGAGATTCAATAAGAGCAAATAAGATATTATTATGTAGAGACTCACTAATCTAATAAGCTTGGGTAATTGGATGGAGATCTAATGCCCAATATGATAGGATTCATTAGGGTTAAGTTAACAAAGGGTCTCTATAAATAGGAGGGAATTAAAGAGTCATAAACCGAGTTCTTTTTAGCTGCCACCTCTTATTCTCCTCTTTCCCTCTCCTCCTCGGTAGCTCTTTCTTGATTGCGTAGTGCATGCTGTGAGGAGAATTGTGTAGTGATTTGAGGAGTGTCTTCGCAGCCCTTGTCATATGGATTATTGCTAGAGAGGAGGACAATTGACCTCCTTCATCTTCTCCTATAGATTTATAGGATTTCATAAATATATGATCTTCATAGGTAATACAATCTCTTATGTATACGTGAGTTTTTGGTTTTATAGATTTTTACGCATCAATCTTTGCACGATGATAAGAAACCTTTTTTCTATGAGAAATCTATGGTTTTTATTTCTATTCTTCTGCTGCGCATGTAATATCACCCCAGATTTCCTAATAGATGCACCAAATCATACATGTGGTTCTTTATAGAGCATCCATTTTTTCTTGTATAGCAACTAACTACTTCTTTTTCTACTTATTTTCAACTGCTTTCTAATAACTCTTTGGTTCACCTGCATTAATAAGTATTATATAATCATCTGTAAAGTATCCTTTGGAAGGTTAACGTTGTCTAGAAGATCTTCTCAATTGAGGTTTTGTGGGAAGTTTCTCCCCATCTTCTTCTTGCTCAATATATCCTACAATATTTTAACATCAGCCTCTACACCATCTTCGTACACATCTCTCCCATCACCCTGATGTATTGGAGGAGTAACTAAGTCATAATATGCTAATCCTTCTATAGAAGTCTTGGCTAGCGCCTCCTTCAAATCCTCAAGAGTTTGATCATCAAAGAAGACCACATCTCTACTTCTAAATACCTTTTACTTTTTTGAATCTCAAAGCTTATAACTGAACTAATCATGTATTTAGCTAAGAAAAATATATTTCTATGTCTTACCATATAGCCTATACCTCTAAATATTTGAAACGTATAAAAATACATGATAAATAAATACTCTTAAGTGTTTGTAGGAGATATCTTTCCCTAACCATATATGCTCTACAACATCACCATCTAGAGTTATATAGGGTGACAAATTAATCACATCAACTACAGTCCTCAAAGCCTCATCCCAAAACTTTTTGGGTAGCTTGGCTTGTGAAAGTATACATCTAATTTTTTCCATGATGGTGCGATTCATCCTCTTCGTAATTACATTATGTTGAGGTATATCAGGAATCATCATCTTATATTGGATGCTATGTGATTTGTAATAATCATCAAATAATCCTGTGTACTTATCACCATTATCTGATCTTATATATTTAAATGATCTTTTTGCCTACATTTCAACTTTGGCATGAAACTTTTTGAAAATATTAATAATATGATCTTTGGTCTTCAAAATATAGGACTAAACTTTCTTAGAAAAGTTATCTATAAAAGTGATAATAAAATATATCAGTGATATTAGGAATATTAATAGATTCACTATCCGTTTTTATCCTCAAAGGTATGTATTTTTTTAAACAAAGCAAAACTAGCGAAGGAAATTATATGTTATTTGCTAGTTAAATAATCGATATAAGAGTTCAAATATGTACCTTTGAAGTCTGACAAGATTTCTCTTTTAGAAAAACTTATAGCCCTTTCTCGCTCATATGTCCTACTCGCATATGCCATAACTCCATGCTAAAGTCTTTCTCTGTAGCATTCAATTGTTCACCACAAGCTTTGGCCTGCAACCTATATAAAGTGTGATATTTCTTCCCACTAGCTACAATAAGAGGACCCTTAATGAGCTTTCATTACCCTTTATGAAATCTGCTATTAAATTCTTTATCATCTAGTCTTCCAATTGAAATTAAATTCAGCCTCAAGTCAACAACATATCTCATATCTTTAAGCACTACCTTGCAATTAAGATTGGTTTGTATTTGGATATAACCTATGCCGATGATATATAGCATGTTATAGTTATCCATCTTAATAACACCAAAATTTTCAGACCTATAAGGTAATAAAGAACTCCGTCTATAGTGTAGCATAGTAAGAAGCATCTATGTCAATCACTCACTCGAGATTCTGATATACACAAGAAAAAATATCATCATAATGAGACAAAATCAAATAATCACCACCATATATTATAGTTATGGTATTCTCTTTTGACTCTATAGGCTCTACTTTTTTTTTTCTTACTCTTCTTATATTGCTTGTATTGATTCTTGTAATATCCTTTCTCATAATAATTGTAACAAACAATACATTTTCTTGATCTTAAATTGCTTCTATTCATGTGTAAACTACTTCTATCATTAGATTTTTGATATTCCTATATTCTCTAAGACAAATGCTTGTGAATTAATTTGAGTTGTTGTTGAATTTTTTTTCCTTAACTCCTCATTTAATAAACTACTTGTTACTTGGCTTATGGTGATAATACCGCCTGACACAAAATTGCTAAGGGAAACCACTAGTATCTCCTAACTTTTTGACAATGAACTAAAAAGTAACAATGCCTGCAACTCATCATCCAGAGATATTTTCATAGATTATAACTAGTTAGTGATACTCTACATTTCATTCAAATGCTCAACAATAAAAAAGTCCTCTTTATATTTCAGGTTCATATGTTTTCTTCTCAAGAAAGTCTTGTTACCAACTAATTTTCTCTCACAAAGTTCTTCTAACTTTTTTCAAAGAGAGTATACAGAACTTTCGGTAGAAACATAGCGAAAGACACTATCATTGAGCCACTGTTGAAGAAACCCGATCATTTTTCGGTCTAACTTCTTCCACCATTATTTGCCATAGTTGTGAGCTTTGTACTATCTCTTTACAAAGGTCCATACAAATCCTTGTAATATAAGAGGTCTTCCATTCTTAGTTTCCATATCATCCAATTGTTTCTGTTCAAGCTAACCATGCGAGAAATATTACTGACCTCCATATTCAAATATAAAAATTAAATATCATTGAAACTCTGCTCTGATATCAATTGATGGGATAAATAAATAAATATATATATAAATTATATATATATATATATATATATATATATATATATATATATATATATATATATATATATATATATATATATAAAAGAACAAATACGAGTAGGCCAAACACATAGTAGAAAAATTAAACAGAAATTATAATCACATAAAACATTAAGATTTATGTGGAAAACCCCTCTAACATAAGGGGAAAAAATTACGAGATAAACTAAAGAAGCGGATCCACTATAAAAATAATGAACATATAAATCTCAAAGTATCTTGTCCAAAAACCGAGCAACAATTATAAGAGAATAATAAGAATACAAGAATTAGTCACCATATATGTTACCCTCGCCTTCTTCCCTTCTCTTCTTCTCTTGTTCCTTTGCTTTCAACTATCGCTACTATGATTTCTCCCAGCCATATCCACTATAACCTACAAACCCTTTTTTCCTACCCTAACTGCTACATGTCTAGGTTAAAAAAAAATTTAAGGTTAATAAAGAAAATAATTTTTAATAATTGATATAGGCTGTGAGTTATTAAGACCCACTATAGGCTAAATAAATGAGCCATGTGCCCACTAGGGATAACCTCCATGCAAGCCAATAATACATTGTACCATGTATATTAAGTTTTATTTTTACTAGGTTATTGTACCATGACCTCCATGCCAGCCAATAATACATCCTAGATTTTTATTTTTTTTAAGATCATATCTTTCCCCACATTCATTACTTTATTTATAATTTATAAATATTTTTTATAATTTATTTATTTATCAAATCATAAGTGAAAAAATAAACATAGTGATGTCAACTTAATGAATCATCCAAGTGGCTCTACATAACAGTAGAGGAATGTCCGCTTTTCATTGAAATCCAATTTAGTACTAGTGGGAGGTTGCTTTGAAAATAAAAAATAAAGAAAATTAAGCAATGTTGAATAGGAACCCCAAAAGTTAACTCAAAATGAATACATGATAAAAAAAAAATAATCATCTTATTGGTATATATCAAATACTCGAACGAGTACTCCCTCAATAGTGGATAGAGATGCTTTATCCTATGGGATGAGTTTGTATTCTCTCTGTTAGTCATAAGTGCCCAACAAGCCAATCACGTGAGTGATGACACGTGTGACTTGACACAGAATCTTTTTGCTTATTATATTTTAACATTTATCACTTTATATTGACTATTGCATATATACATGTATATATTGTGATATCCTTGGATCTATGCAATGGGAATCGGATCGTGATGAGATTATGATAATGAGATCGATTTATCTTTAAACACATATTCTAAATAATCCTGGTCATAGGTTACTCGAGAGGGACATCGAGATAACCGGACAGACTCGTGTGCTGTATACCCGTCTATATGATGGATGCAATTGGTCTCATAGCTGCTCATGTGGGGATACTAGGGATATAATATAGGTGCTCATTGGAGAATGAGTTCACTGATTGATCCGCTTATATAATGCTGGATGGTTGATGATGCCTTATTGTCAGACATTGATTTCGTAGTCCTGGTGGTGTATTTGGTCCTTAGACTTGAGACACCAAGGATATCCTATATGAGTGCTCCATTGTTTAATACCAGACTTATAGGTTTGGATGTCCCAGATCTAGTTCACCCAGTCATTGGGAGTGGTAGTCGACCTTACGAGGGCTATTGAGTGTCGATAGAGGATCATCCACTCTCAGCGTCATGAGAGGAATATCCCATATATTCTTGCTCAAATAAATCCCTGGCTAGGGTCATTCGGATTGAGAGAGAAAGAGTTCTCCGGGAGAATTCGATTAGAGCGAGACTCGAGTAGAAACCATATGAGTCTGACAACACCAAACCCAGTATACGGTGTCTAGGATATTGATGGATGAGGGACTATATGTACACAATAACTAAGGACAGACAGGTCCAATGGATTGGATTCCCTCGTCTAGGGACTACGACGTAGTGGCATAGTACGTCTATAGTCGATGAGTCGAGTGAATTATTATGGAGATAATAATTCACTGAGCCAAAAGGAGTTCTGATAGGTATGACTCATGGCCAGCTCGATATTGGGCCTAGAGGGTCACACACAAATAGTAGGCATTGCGATGAGTAGAGGTTCGGATATGAGATATCTGTCGGAACCCCTATCTTATTGGATATTAAATAAGCCCTTGAATTATTACATTCTATGGATGAGATCCAATAAGAGCCCATAAGAGATTATTGGATAGAGATCCCATAATATAAGAGGCTTGGGTAGTTGGATGGAGATCCAATACCCAATAGGGGAGGATCTATTAGGGTTAAGTTAATAGGAGACCTCTATAAATAGGAGGGATTCAGTGGTTCATAGGCTAGAGTCTTTGCTTGCTTCTCCTATTCTCCTCCCCCTTTCCACCTTAGAGCAGGCTAGAGTCTTTGCTTGCTTCTCTTATTCTCCTCCCCCTCTCCACCTCAGAGCAGGTCTGGAGTTTTGAGGAGTGTCGTCATAGCTTTGCTATGTGGATCACCGCTAGAGAGGAGGACGCTTGACCTCCTTCACCCTCTCCTAGAGATCTGCAAGGATTCAAGGATATATGATTTCCCTAGGTAACAAAATCTACTCTATATGTAGTTTTAAGTTTTATAGATTTTTATGCATCAATCTTCGCACGACGATAAACATCTTTTTGGGAATAGGGGATTTTATTTTTCGTTCTTCTGTTGTACATGTGATGTCGCCCCCAAGATTTTCCAACACTCCCAATAACGGATGGAGGCAAACTCATATCGTACTCTCAACAACGGATGGAGTGGTATCCCTTACCTACCAAAGTGGGGACACGTTCCTCCCAATAGCGGATGAAGGCAAACTCATATCGTACTCCCAACAATGGATGGAGTGGTATCCCTTACCTGCCAAAGTGGGGACACGTTCCTCCCAATAGCGGATGGAGGAACTATCCAACCGACACGTTTGACGGCCCGCTAATCTCCGAAGAGAATCGCCTTATCTGCCCTCAATAGGGAAATAACATAATCTCACACTGGTCTTATCTCTATTAGGATAAAATAACACATTTAAAACATCTCTTTCAAATGTCATCAATATCAAATAATACAAATTAGCCCTCAATTGACTTAGAACCCTAGTTCAATCGATTCCATTTAAACTCAATTTACTAGAACCTAACTAAACTGATATATAATCCTCATTTAATTAGTTTGGAAACACCCTAGACTAGTATAATTTGGACTAGATTATGTTCAATTTAGTTTAAACCGATTTGAATATGTTAAACCAATTTGGAATCACCTTGAATTGATTTAGATTAACTAAGTATGGTTTAATTCAATTATCGTTTGGACTTAAATCCAACAATTACATAATATTGGATTAGACTAGGCCGACTCATATACTAGTCATGTGCACGACACATAACTGTACATGCACCACAACATGTTAAGCCAACCTAGGCCCATGGATTGGTCATATGCATCGCACATGACTACCCATGTTGAGTTGGCTGAGTTAGCTTGCGAGCTAGGGCTTGACCCACGGGTTAGGCTTGGCCTATGTGTAATTAAATCAAATAGTTAAATTAGGAATCAATTTTTATTTCCTTACTTACCATTATAATTTAAGAAATATTAATCTTATTTCCTTGTTTGTTATTACTAATTATGAAATGACTATTAAGCATTCTAAATAGGGTGATATCATATTTGTTGGTATATTAAATATAAATAATTTTATATTAAATAAATATAAAAATTAAAATAAATTTCCTTTAATGGAGGCTCACCTTCTCCTATTTATTGGGAGGGATTTCTCTCCTTCATTCCTCACCTAGCTGAGCCCAATAATAGGAGGAACGAGGAGTTATACCCTATTGACGAGAGATAGGCTTCCCTATATTTCTTAAAGTTAAAATTTTTTATTTTGATTACTTAAATGTTAAAATTTTTATAGTTTGAAAATATTTATCATTCATTTTAATATCAAAATATTTATTGTTGGATTAAGATATATTATCTGAAGTTTTTAAGGGATTAATACACTGTTGTTTTATGTATTGAATACATGATATTTGATTCTTCATATTTGGATTAGGAATGTTATTTCCTCATATTATAGTTTACATTTTAATCTTATATGGATTAAAATATAATGAGAGTAGTTCAAAAAAAATATTTCTTAATTCTTTAATTATTAAAATTTTTATTGTTAGATTATAATATATTATCTAAAAAATTTTATTCATGTTAAGATTTCAAATTTTATTATTTGATTAGATCATGTTAAAATTATTCATATCATATGTATTGAAAATATAATTTCTATTGAAAATATGATTTCTAATTCTTATTAAATTTAGAATATTATTTCCTTATATTGAAGTTTATCTTTCAATCTTATTTTTTAATTTTTTGTTATGCATTATTATTATTGAATATATGTTGTCGTAATTCAATATTAATGAAATTAGATAGGCATAGGGTTAGAACAACCCGCAAACTACGCCCAACCCATAGGTTAGACTACAACCCATTGATTAGGCCCAACTCATAGGCTAGGCCTAACCCACGGGTCAGGCACAAGCCCGTAAGCTAACCCAGCCTAGCCCAATATGGGCAATCATATGTGACGCATATGACCAGTCCATGGGCTTAGGTTAGCCCAACCTATTGTGGTGCATGCATAGTTATGTGTAGTGCACATGACCAGTATATAAGTCGGCCTAGTCTAATCCAATATTATGTAATTATTAGATTTGAGCCCAAACGTTGATTGAACTAAACCTTGGTTAATCTAGATCAATTTAGGGTGATTCCGAATTGGTTTCACTTATTCAAGTTAGTTTAACCTAAATTGAACCTAATCTAGCCTAAATTTTACTAGTCTAGGGTAGTTCCAAACTAGTTAAACGAGGATTAGAGAATGGTTCAGTTAGGTTCTAGTAAATCGAGTTTAATTAGATCGATTGAACTAGGGTTTAAGTCAATTGGTGGCTAATTTATATTATTTGATATTAATGATATTTAAAAGAGATATTTTAAATATATTATTTCATCCCGATATAGACAGGACCCGTGTGAGATTATGTTATTTCTATTAGGACCGAGTTAGCACTAAGAGGGGGGGTGAATTAGTGCTTATAAAAAATTACGTCGGTTTGAAATTTCATATGATAAAAATCGATTTTGGAAATATGTTCACTTGAAAACATGTTCATAAGCATAATAAGCATAGTAAAAGTAGTAAGTAATCAGTTTGCAATATAAATGATAATTATAAAGTAAATGCAAATTAGATTTTATAGTGGTTTGGTCATCGTGACCTACATCCACTCCTGATTCCTCTTCACTCGAGGCCACTGGTTTCCACTAACGGTCTTCCTTCAATGGGTGAAGACTAACTACTCTCTTACAACTCTTTCTCCTTTTCACAGGTTTAGGAGACAACCTTTACAAGCCTCACACCTCTCTTGATTGATCTAAAAACTAGAAAGCAAGGAGGAGGAGGAGAACACTTAGTAATTTTATAACATAAAATAACAACCTCTTTCTACTCTAATTCATGCTTCCTCGAATAGTTAGAGTATTTATAAACCCCAAATGACTTCAAAATTGGAGCAAAAAAAGGCCTCATCTCGAGTTTTCGGGGTACTAGCGATACCACCACTTGTGTTGGATGGTACTACCCCCTATAGCACTGACACTGGGTGGTATCACCGCTTGACACAATCTGGGAGATTGTGTTTGGGCGGTACTACCGCCTAACACTCGGGTGGTACCATTATGTGACACTTAGGCGGTACCACCACTTAGTCTGGCGGTACTATCGCTTGACATAGTCTTGGAAACTATCTTGGAGACTAAGTCTCTGGCGGTGCCACCGCCTGACCCAACTTTTGGGTCACTAAATGGGCCTTTCGCTTCGCCCAAAACAACCCTAATTCAAGCCTAGTTGGCCCCTAATTGAGTTAGCCTAATTATATTCTAAACCAACCCAATTAGAACTAAAACTATTTTAATCTAGACAATTATTATAAAGCACTAATCATATGTTGTCTGACATATCATTGGTTCATCCGACACTTTGTCTGACCCTTCAGTGCATCGTCATCTCCTTTAGCATATTATCCAATCGGCATATTGTCTTATCGCAACATCTGATATCCTTAACACAATGTCCAATCTTCTTGGCCCGATGCCCAACTTCATGGTATGAAGCCTTCTGCTGACACGTCGACCGATCCTCCAACCCAACGTCCAATCTCCTAACATGTTCCACATCGACCCAATATTGATTCTTCCTGCTTTAATTATCTCTTCATGATAAAAGCTAGTCCTACATCACTCAAAACATAGATTAGATCATAAACTCTATCAATTGGTTTCATCATCAAAATCCAAGATTCAATAAGCTCCCCCTTTTTTATGATGATAAGCAATTGATAACGAAGTTTAAACCAAACTCCCCCTATCAATATGTCATATCAATAGAACCTTTAAATTCAAAAAATCATGTAATGTTTGAAATATAAAAGTACATCATACCATGCATGATTCAACTCATTATCATATCTTCTCCCCCTTTGTCATCAACAAAAAGGAGAAGGGCATCTAGCAAAGTTTTGAGAAATGCAATTTTTACAACATATAAGCTAGTAATAATTTTGAGATGTGCAAGTTAACAATTCTTTGTTTCTTAAGATGGGCAAGATAGTACTTTTGCTTCTCTTGAGTTTGCAAGCTAGCAAACTCTTTCTTCTCTTTGCAATGTGCAAGCTAGCAATCTTTCTCCCCCTTTGTCATTATCAAAAAGAAGGGAAGAATACAATAGTATAATTGTTCTTCTTTGTTTTTTACATCAATGATTCAATTGAGATATACAAATCATAAATACAAGGCAATTGTATATAATAAAATTCAAGTCATAAACATCAAGAAGTCAAGTGACATATCATAGTTAATTTGAAAACATCTCTTCTTTAGTTAAAAGAAAAATCTTGATTTTTAGAAAAACTCAAGTTATAAAAGTTGAGAAATCAAGTACATGATCCAAAAAATGTATAAGAAAAATTTATGCATTTGAGAGATTTAACATGCCTAAGTTTAACATTCAAACTAGCAATTGTAGTTTTCTTGATATGCTAGTAATTTTCTTTCTCCCCTTATGTCATTGTCAGAAAGAAGAGAATGTTACAATAGTGAAAAACTTTTTCCTTTATATCATTTTTCAAATCATCACATAAAAAATATATATATAAATTAACTTGGTAATGAGATATATAATTCATGAATACAAATTTCAAGTTCTGAATATCAAGAGACAAATTATGATTCTTTTGGATAAATCAAATAGTGAAAAGAAGAATCATATTAAACAATCTTGATTCATTAGAATCTCAAGTTATAATTATCAAAGAATCAAAATCATGATTTGGATAAAACTTCTCTATTGTAAAAAGCAAAAAGAATCATAATAGAAACAAATAAAATATCTCGATTCATGCATAAGAAATCTCAAGTTGTCAAGATCATGATTTATATACTAAAGAAAAATCTCAAGTTATAATTCAAAAAATCATAATTCATAAAAAATATCTTCTCTTAAATAATACAAGAACACATAATAAGAGATCTTGATTCATAAAAGATTTTAAGTTATAAGTCTGAGGAATCAAAATCATGATATAGGTAAAAACTAATTCATATTCAAATAATCAAAATCATCAAAATCACTTTCAAGATATTCAAAATGACATAAATAGATTTTTAATCTCTTAGGATCACTTGTTGAAAAATTTAATAACATTTTAGGGATAGAGTCATTTTCAAAAAAAATAATGCATTCCTTTATGTGATTGATTTCATACAAGTAAGCCATTGTTTTCTAAGCCAAAACCATTCCTCAACGGCGTTTAAACTTGAAAAATAAGATTTATCACAAAAATCATCCGGATCAAAAGTGTAACACATAATTTCAAAACATAAGATTTCAAATCATCATTACTTCAAATCCTCGTGCATAATATAAAATCATCAATATCAAACCTTTTAACATTTTCATTACACTATTATATCATTACATCATTAAAACATCAACCATGATTTCATTAAATATAAAAAAATTTCAATCAAAATTATTTTTTATATTATAGTAATATATTTTTCTTTTTAAATGTATCTAACTTTTCATGCTTAGTGCTAATAGTTAACATGTAATTGTCATGCTCAACTTTTTTAATTTTTTACAAAATCACTAGAAAGAGAAGCATGATTTTTTTAATATTTTTTATTTTTTACTAACTAATTTAAAAGTAACTCATGAAAAGTATCAAGTAATTTTATAGTAAAGTAAAGAGGTTTTGGGTGAGTCATTTACCTCATCGTTGAGAGCCACTAAGGCATAGTTCACAACTTTGTTTTTATTGGTTTGCTCCTCATCTTCGTATACACTCGTTTCGTCCAAAGTCACATTGAGTGCTTTATTCTTCTTTGACAATTTCTTCTTTTTAAGTTTGTTTTTATTCTTTGAATTTTATTTTAAGAACTTTTTAAGCTTTATTGTTAAGAGTTCAAAGTCATCATCACTTGAACTTTCGCTCGAGTAGTCTTCATTTATTTGAAATGCTAAATCCTTCATATTCTTTGGAAGGTTGTTCTTATGTTCATCAAGTTCATCATGTCCCTAGTACGTCATTTCATAGGTTATTAATGACTCATTAAGTTCTTCAAGAGCAAGGTTGTTTAGGTCATTTGCTTCTTGTATTGTTGTCACTTTTAGATCACAACTCTTTAGAAGAGATCTTAATATCTTGTTAACGAGTTTAAAATTAAAAAAAACTTTTACCAAGTGCTTTTAGACCATTGATGACATCTGTAAAACATGTGTACATGTCTCTAATGATTTCGCTTGATTTCATACGAAATAATTCAAAATCATACATAAAAAAATTAACTTTAGAATCTTTAACCCTACTTGTGCCTTCGTGTGTGGTTTCAAGAGTATGCAAAATGTCATGTGCAGTTTTACAAGTTGAAATACGATTAAACTCGTTTATATCCAAAGTGCAAAATAAAGCATTCATAGCTTTCGTATTTAAAGAAAATATTTTTTTTTCTCAAAGTCATTTTATTAATTCATAGGTTTAGAGGAGGTTTGAAAACCAAGTTCAACAATATTCCATAAATCAAAGTTCAAAGAAAGTAAGAAAACTCTCATCCGAGTTTTTCAATAAGCATAGTATGTCCCATTGAACATAAGAGGACGAGTGATAGAAAAACTCTCTTGAAAGCAGAAAAAAGTCATCTCTCTTGGGTGTTAATCCAATTAAGAAAAAATTAACTCTGATATCAACTATTAGGATCAAGTCAACACTAAGAGAGGGGGGTGAATTAGTGTTTACGAAAAATTACGTTGGTTTGAAACTTCATACGATGAAAATTAATTTCGGAAAGATGTTAACTTAAAACACGTCCGTAATCATAATAAGCGTAGTGAAAGCAGTAAGTAATCAGTTTAAAATATAAATTATAAGCATAAAGTAAATTCAAGCCAGATTTTATTGTGGTTCGATCATCGTGACCTATATTAACTCTCGATTCCTCTTTACTTGAGGCCATTGGCTTCCACTATCGGTCTTTCTTCAATATGCGAAGATTAACTACCCTCTTACAACTCTTTCTCCTTTCCACAGGTATAGGAGACAACCCTTACAAGCCTCACACCTCTCTTAAATGATCTTGAAACTAGAAAGCAAGGAGGAGGACACTTAGCAATTTTACAACCCAGAATAACAACCCCTTTCTACTCTAATTCATGCTTCATCTAAGCAAGAATAACTAGAGTATTTATAGACCCCAAATGACTTGAAAAATAAAGTAAAAAAATGTCTCATCCTGGATTTTTGGGGTACTAGTAATACCACCACTTGTGTAGGCAGTACTACTGCCTACAACACTAACACTAGGCGGTACCATGGCCCAGTCTAACGGTACCACCGCCTAACATAATCTGGGAGACTATGTCTGGGCGGTACCACCACCTGACACTAGATGGTATCATCGCCCAATCTGATGGTACTACCGCCTAACATAGTCTCGGAGATTGTGTCTTGGAGACTAAGCCTTTGGCGGTGCCACCACTTGACCAAACTTTTGGATCACTGAATGAATGGGCCTTCCACTTGGCCTAAAACAAACTCAATTTAGGCCCAATTAACTCCTAATTGAGTTGGCCTAATTACATTCTAAACCAACCCAATTATAACTAAAACTACTTTGATCTAAACAATTATTGTAAAACATTAATCACATGTTGTCCGACATGTCATTTGTTCATTCGGTGCTTCATTCGACCCTTTAGCACATCGTCCTCTCCTTCGGCATATTGCATAATCAATATGTTGTCTTCTCACAACATCTAATTTCCTTATTGCAATGTTCGATCTTCTTGGCCCGATGCCAGAACTCATGGCACGAAGCCTTATGCCGAAATGTCAATTGATCCTCCAACACGAAGTCCAATCTTTTGACATGTTCCACTTCGACCCAACATTGATTCTTCCTACTTTAATTGTCTCTTCATGATCGAAGCTAGTCCTATGTCACTTAAAACGTAGATTAGATTATAAACTTTATCAATTAGTTTCATCATCAAAATATGATATTCAATAATTTCCCTACCAAGGGCAAGTAGGGTGATTCCCTTCGCGGATTAGAGGGCCGTTAAACATGACAATTGGACGGTTCCTCCATCTGCTGTTCGGAAGAATATACCCCACTTTAGCGGGTGAAGGACACCACTCCATCCGCTATTATGAGTGCGATATGAGTTTGCCTCCATCCGCTATTGGGAGAACACAAACTCATCCTATGGGATAAAGCATCTCCATCCACTGTTGGGGGAGTGCTCCTTCGGGTATTTGATATACGCTAATGGGATGATTGATTTTTTATCATGTATTCATTTTGAGTTACTTTTAGGGTTTTTACTCAACGTTGCTGAATTTTTTTTATTTTTTATTTTCAAAACAACCCCCCTCTAGTACTAAATCAGATTCCAATAGAGAGCGGACCTTCCTCTCTCGCTAGGTAGAGCCACTTGGACGATTCTTGGAGTTAACATCACTATATTTACTTTTCTACTTATGATTTGATGAATTGATGAATTATAATAAATATTTATAAATGATGAATAAAGTGATGCTTATCTACTTGGCTTTGAATATATGGAAAGATATGATAAAAAAAAGAAAAATCCAGCATATGACATTTTTTTATGGTATTAGAGTATGATCTAGGGCTTATAGGTGTTTAAGTCCCTTAATTGACTTTGACCAATTATTATCTTTAACCTATTATAGGAGTAATGGAGCCAATTCCAAAGAATAGTGGTTATATCACTTGGGGTGCTCATGGTCGCAATACTACTAGTCTACGCACTCGAAGAGGTGTTCGAGCAAACAATAACTTAGAAGTTCCACGCATTGTAGAGCAAACCTAGTCTTCACGTATACCTGCCACTGATTATGTGCTAGCTTTTTCGACTTCACAGAATCCACCTCATGCCCCAACACTCGTCAATGCTTCAAATGATGTACACAGAGTGCTCAATACTATTAGAGGATACTTTGAGTGTCAGGAGGAGCGAGATGGAGTTTCATAGGATAGAAATAATATCTTGGATCACTTTAAGAGATTGAGACCATTGATTTTTTGAGGGAAAACCAAATCTAATCTTTGCTCAACATTGGATTTGTCAAGTGGAAAAGACATTCGAAGTTATCGGAGTGTAGGAAAAATCGAAAAAGTATATTTTGCTTCTTTTATTTTGGAAAGGAAGATAGAGACTTAGTGGACCTAAAAAAAGAAGATGTTAGAGGTTGAAGGTAATGTAGTGACTTGGGAGTAGTTTAAGGATACATTTTATGAGTAGTTCTTTCTTGGTTCAGTTCCCTTTGAGAAGTAATAAAAGTTCCTTAGCATCTACTAAGGAAGTAGAACCATAATGGAATATGATCATTATTTCACTGAACTGACCCAATTCTCTCCACATATTACTTTTAATAAAAATCAAAGAGCTCGTCATTTTGAGAGGGGACTTCGATAATCAATTAGAAAGTTCATTGCAGTATTGATTTTACCAACATATGCTAAAGTATTAAATTAAGCTATGGTGGTAGAGAAATTGGATAATAAACTGCAACAAGCAAATGATCGAAAGCAGTCTTTTAGTATTGCACTATTTGCATATGGGGGATCACACTCTAGACCCTCAAAGAAAGGCAAGGGCAAATATTTTGGGCATCAACAAGCAAAAACTCATAGTAATAAGTTATCATAAGATGCTACTTCTATGGAAAGACGGATCATGTTTTCACCTCATGCCCCATGGGATAACATGTATGCCTTTATTATCAATAATCGGGGCACATGTCAAAGGATTGCTCTCGGAAGCAAAATCAATATCAAACTCTACCCTAAATAGTTGGACAACAACAATTAAGATCCAAAGAGGGAGGTCAAGCGAGAGTATACATTGACCCACCAAGATACTGAAGTCTCGAGATTTATTATTAAAGGTATCATCACACTCTATGGTATGCCTGCATCTATACTTATAGATTCTAGTTCTACACATTCTTTTATATCACCCTATTTTGCTATTAAACTGCATAGGAATTGTGAAACAATAAGTAATGCATTAATGATAATAACACAAGTTGAAAACTCTTTGATAGTTGATCAGATATATAGAAATTGTATTATTACTATTGAAAGTCACGAATTGCTAGTAGATCTTATTCTACTAGAAATAATATTCTAAATTCAATATATAAAATATATATAATTTGCTTGTTTAATGGCAGTACAAGTAAATCTTCAGAAAAAATATCTGAAAAATCCTATACAATAGGGATGTCCTTTAGTACTGACTTCTTATATTCTTCTCCAAAATGAAGGCCAAGTATTCTTGACATCTTTTCTTAAAATTCTAGTAGAATAAGATCTAGTAATTCATGACTTTCAATAGTAATAATGTAATTTCTATATATCTAATAAACTATCAAAGAGTTTCCAACTAGTATTACTATCAGTAATGCATTACTCATTGTTTCACGATTCTTATGCAATTTCATAGCAAAATAGGGTGATATAAAAAAATACGTAGAACCAGAATCTATAAGCACAGATGCAGGCATACCACAGAGTGTAATGATACCTTTAATAATAGATCATAATGCTTCAACATCTTGGTGAGTCAATGCATAGACTCTCACTTGACCTTCTTCTTTGGGTCCTAGTTGTTGTTGTCCAATTGTTTGGGGTGGAGCTCGGCATTGATATTGCTTATGAGGGCAATCCTTCAACATGTGCCCCGATTGTTGATAATAAAAACATACACATTGTCTCATGAGGCATGAGGTGGAAACGTGATCCGACTTCCCACATAAATAACATCTTTTGACGACTTGATTTCTAGGAGCTCCTGCTTATTGATCTCCAAACTATTTGCCCTTGCCTTTCTTTGAGGGTCTAGAGTGTGATCCCCCATATATTGATGGTGTAGTATTAAAAGGTCACTTTCGATCATTTGCTTGTTGCAGTTCATTATCCAATTTCTCCACTATCAGAGCTCAATTTAACACTTAAATATATGTTGGTAAAATCAATACTAGAACAAAATTTCTAATTGATGATCGAAGTCCCCTCTTAAAATGACATGCTCTTTGATTTTCATTGAAAGCAATATGTGGAGAGAATTGGGCCAGTTCAGTCAAATAATGATCATATTCCATTACGATTCTACTTCCTTAGTGGATGCTAAGGAACTCTTGTTTCCTCTCAAAGCGAACTTAATCAGGAAAGAATTGCTCATAAAATGCATCATTAAACTGCTCCCAAGTCACTACATTACCTCCAGCCTCTAACATCCTCCTTTTTAAGATCCAATAAGTGTTTACCTTCCCTTCCAAAATGAAAGAAGCGAAAGACACTTTCGGATTTTCCCTACATTCGATAGCCTTGAATGTCTTCTCCACATGACGAATCCAATGTTCAATAAAATTGGATATGGTTTTCCCTCAAAAACTAGTGGTCCCAATCTCTTAAAGTGATCCCAATCTCTTAAAGTGATCCAAGATATTATTTATACCATGCATAACTCCATCTCGCTCCTCCTGATGTTCAAAGTATCCTCTAATAGCATTGAGCACTCCATGTACGTCATCTGGAGCATTGACGGGTGTTGGGGCATGAGGTGCATTATGCGAAGTCAAAAAAGCTAGCATATAATCAGTGGCAGGTATAAGTGAGGACTAGGTTTACTTTACGATGCGTGGAACTTCTAAGTTATTGTTTGCTCGAACACCTCTTCGAGTGTGTAGACCAGTAGCATTATGACCATAAGTGACAAGATCGCTATTTTCTGGAATTGATTTCAT
Organism: Musa acuminata AAA Group; assembly: GCF_036884655.1. Lineage (NCBI taxonomy): Eukaryota > Viridiplantae > Streptophyta > Magnoliopsida > Zingiberales > Musaceae > Musa > Musa acuminata. The sequence goes on along the minus strand of NC_088346.1, from coordinate 14,643,237 downwards.
TACTCCTATAATAGGTTAAAGACAATTAATGGTCAAAATCAATCAAGGGACTTAAACACCTACAAGCCCTAAACCATGCTTTGATACTATAAAAGATGTCACATCCCGGGTTTTTCTTTTAAGATCACATATTTTCATACATTCAAAGCTAAGTAGATGAACATCACTTTATTCATAATTAAATATTTATTATAAATTAGACCAGTAGCATTATGACCATAAGTACCCCAAGTGACAAGACCGTTATTCTCTGGAATTGATTTCATTACTCCTATAATAGGTTAAAGACAATTAATGGTCAAAATCAATCAAGGGACCTAAACACCTACAAGCCCAAACCATGCTTTGATACTATAAAAGATAACACATCATGGGTTTTGACCATCACATATTTTCATACATTCAAAGCCAAGTAGATGAACATCACTTTATTCATAATTTATAAATATTTATTATAATTTATTTATTCATCAAATCATAAGTGAAAAAATAAACATAGTGATGTTAACTCGATGAATCGTCCAAGTGACTCTACCTAGCGGTAGAGGAAGGTTTGCTCTCCACTAGAATCTGATTTAGTACTAGTGAGAGGCTGCTCTAAAAATTAGAAATAAATAAAATTCAGCAACATTGAGTAGGAACCCTAAAAATTAACTCAAAATGAATACATGATCAAAAATCAATTATCCCATTGGCGTATATCAAATACCCGAAGGAGCACTCCCCCAATAGTAGATAGAGATGCTTTATCCTTGGGATGAGTTTGTATTCTCCCAACAACGGATGGAGGCAAACTCATATCATACTCCTAATAACGGATGAAGTAGTGTCCCTTACCCACCAAAGTAGGGACACGTTTCTCCCAACAACAGATGAAGGAACTGTCCAACCGTCACGTCTAATGGCTTGCTAATCCCTGAAGGGAATCGCCTTACCTACTCTCGTCAGAGAAATAATATAATCTTATATTGACTATGTCTATATCGGGATAAAATAACATATTTAAAACATCTTTTTCAAATGTCATCAATATTAAATAATACAAATTAACCCTTAATTGACTTAAACCCTAATTCAATCAATCTCATTTAAACTTGATTTACTAGAACCTAATTAAACTGATATCTAATCCTCATTTAACTGATCTGTAACCATCATAGACTAGTATAATTTAAACTAGATTAGGTTCAATTTAGGTTAAACTAACTTGAATAAGTCAAACCAATTCAGAATCACCCTGAATTGATCTAGACTAACCAAGTCTGGTTTAGATCAATCAATGTTTGAGCTCAAATCTAATAATTACATAATATTAGATTAGGTTAGGCTGACTCTGGTCACGTGCATGGCACATAACTGTGCATGCACCATAGCAGGTTGGGCCAACCTTAGTCTATGGACCAATCATATGCGTTGCACATGACTGCCCATGTTGGGTTGAGTTAGGTTACCCTACAGGTTAGGGCCTGACCTACAGGTTAAGCTTAGCTTACAGATTAAGCATAGTTTGTTAATTGAGTCTAACTAATGGGTTGTGGTTTGATCTATGAGTTTGACCTAGTTTATGGGTTGTTATAATCCTGTTTATCCAATTTTATCAATATTAAATTATGATAATATATATTCATTAACAATAATATATTAAAATATAATAATAAGATTGATAGATAAACTTCAATGCAAGGAAACGAAGGTGAGAAATCTCTCCTAGACGAGTCTTTATTAAAAAAAAAATTATCTTAATTTTTATATTTATTTAATATAAATTATTTTTATTTAATATATTAATAAATATGATATCATTCTATTTGGAATATTTAATAGTCATTTCTTAATAATTCTTAAATTACAACGATATATAAGAAGATAAAAATTGACTTCTATTTTAAATATTTGATTTGAATACAACATCAATCTCTGAGTACTGTCGTTAAAAACTGTAGCAGTAGGTGACATCGTGCAAAGATATAACGATAATTTTTAGAATCGCAGATAAAGACTTACATGCTACTGCGATGATTCAATCGCAGCAATAGATGTTTTTTTTCCTAAAATTGTATTAATAGTTCATATATCACTTTGGTTCCACAACTACAGTAATGGTTGCTTTTACCTTGCCAATAAAAACTACAGTAATAATTTAGTTATTGCTGTGATTATTTAACTATAGTAATAGATATTTTTAATCCTGAAAAGAATAATCATAGTAATAATGTTAATACATTTATGCTATTATTCAATTACATAAATTGATATTTTTATCCAATGAAAGACAGTCATAACAGCAGCATACAAATTACTATAATATACTAATCACAATGGTAGGTCACAATTCAAAAAAGAAAGATAATATGCTTTCATTAACTTTATCAATTTATATAAAACCATAGCACCAATATTCAAGAACATCCAATGTGATGCGCAAATGCAAACGAAGTACTTCTCTTTTGAAAGTTTTGAGTAGCACAATATCAAAAAAATTACAAACGACACAGTATCAGAAAAATTACAAACGATATCCTTTCAAGTGCCTGAATAGAATACGTAATAATAATTCGATACATATATATAAATATGAAATCATATGTTAAGAGAAGTTTTTAAAATTTTACCTATATTATCTATTCAAAAAGCTCTTTCATCTTTACAATATCTTCCATATCTTGAGTATTTTTTTAAGCTTTTCTTTTAGTTATCAAATTTCTTCATCTTTCTCATCCTCAGACTGTTCAAGAATCATATGATAAAAGACGTTGAGAAAAAGGCAGGGAACGTAGACCGATTCATAATCTTCTTCGATGGAAGGATAGGAAGCAGGGGGGAGGGGGGTTGAAATCTGCTGATGACAGTGAGTAGAGATATCCTAGTTCTTAAAACTATACAATTTCTAATCAAAAAAACCTAACAAAAACACCCCCCAAAACGAGAAAGAAAATAAAGAGCAAGGAGGAAGATGGTATATTGTACCTTTGTTTAGGGATTCAAGATCAAATGTGTCACAAGCATAGGCCGTCTTATTGGGAGAGAATGTAGAAGAAGTCAATAAACAAAAAAGAGAACCATAATTGGGAAAGACAGAGAAGCACGGGCTAGAAAATATTCTACATTTATCTCTCCTTATAGTTGCATAGTAATCATGGTTTATAAGATATTTACGATTGTAGATTTTGAAAAAGTATAACACATGAAAACTACAATAATAAGAAAGATACTAGTTTTGAAAGAAGGAAATCCTAAGGTAAATATTCTAATTTTGGTTGAAAAGAGAAAGATACGAGGGATATTTTAGATATTTTTTGAGTTTCTCTAAGATAAAAGAGGATGATTTACAGGGTTTTAAAGAGGATAAAAAAAATATATGCAAATTGTTCGTAGTTCTATGTGAGTGAGTATACAAAAGTAGGTAGAAAGTGATAAATCATGTTAATTTTACGTTGACCTTTTAGTGTATTTTTATTAATTAATTTTAAAATATAAATTTTTTTTATTTCAAATTCTTTTATCCCTCGCCAGTAATAATATCATTATCATAAACTATTGGTGAGGTTGTAATTGTAGGGCCAAATTAAACCATTAGTGATATGGTTAAGTTTATAGATAAGACAGAATCTAATTTATATTTTTTAACATCTTGCTGGTATGCAAATGACAATTTTAAATTAATTAAAGTTACATATATTTTTAATGTATTAAGATTTGTATATATAAACTACCGCTCTAATCTATTTTTAAATATTTTCTTGATGACATTACATCTATAGTGGAATGTTAGAATTCAATATAATTTGAATTACAATAATAAATTTCTTAAGCCGTATTTCCTATGCGGAAAGAAAATGAATTGGAATTCTCAACTCTTACCCGTTTGCGGGTGGGTGTTCGCGTCACATCAGATCAGCGAGAGAGTCCTTTGAGTTTGATTCATTCCTACTTTCCGATTACGTCCTCCCGCTTTTTCCTGCTGGGGGGATTTGCTGATGCCAATCGAGTGACCACCAATCACAAGCGGCGTTTATGCATCGGTCGCCATCCGTGGGCCCCAACGGGGGTCCTCGTTGCTTAAGCGGGGCCCGGGTTCACTAGCCAATGGGAGGGGCTCCCGTCGTCTCTGGTCACTTGATCGCGACACGTCTGCACCACGCCGTGTTCCCGATCGGACGGCGGGGAGGCACGTACTCGCCAGCTGGCGGATACCTGTTTTCCTCCGTCGCATCTGCAGACGTGTACCGTTGATCTGCACCATCTTAACACTGCATGATGACGTGGTAAGGATTCTCTCTTTAGACCCAAGCAAGGAACACGTTTCCGGTCTTCAAATAGCTAAGTCGTTTCCCTCTGATGACGTCATCCAGTGCAGATCAGGCCGGACGGGCGCTGCTCTGGCGATGGGAATCCCTATGCCGTGTTTGGGGCGAGACCCTCAGAGAGAGAAATGGGTGTGTTCGTTAATATTTAGCAGCCCGGGGGTAATTTCGTAACTGCGAGTTAAACCGGAGAATAAAAAATCGTCGGTCTGTCGAACGTTACGTCGCGCGATGGCGCTGGCCGCGAGCTCGTGTCGGCCCGTATGCCGACCGCTCCCACACACCCACGCCCGGCCTCCTCCTTATCCTCTCCTCTCTTCCTCCTCTCTCTCCTACCTGTCCATCTACAATTCCTCTCCATCGGGGTTCGGATTCGCCCATTGCCACTCCGCCGCGCAGCCTTCATCAAGATCTTCGTGGGTCGGTAACCCTTCTCTTTCTACTACTGGGTTTCCGCTGCTGCAGCTGTCGAAAGATTAATTTTCTCGATCGTTCCTCGTTTCTAAAGCATTTTGATGGTCTTCTTGGGCAAGAATGTGAATTTTTTTATCTTTTCACGTCTTCTTGTACTTAGATGTCGATTCCGGTTTCAAAATGGGAAAAAAAAAATTCACCATTTTGGTTTCCATGGATCTACTTATGGTTCAATTCTCTTTGTTATCTATACATCTCACTTCGAATGCCTGGGCTCGAGAAACATCGATTAAAGGACCTTTACTTGTGGACTTCGGTGGAATATGTTCTTCACTTGATCCGGAACTTCAAGAAAGCTCTCATGTGGATTCTTCTTTTATGGGGACAAGTACTTCTAAGGATTACAAGTTGACTAATATCCGTTAAAATATTGGAGTTGAAGTTGAATCGGCCCTTGGAGTCACGCGATTTGTTCTTTTTTTCCCCCTTCTTTAGCCTTTTGTATTACTTTTAAGGAATCCGCTGAGCAATCAACATCTCAAGCAGCTATCTGAGCTATTCATCGTGGGAATTCTATAACTGGCGGCAGCGAATGGGAGAACGCCGTATTTTGATGACACTGTTCGCTGGAATACTTTATTATTTTAAACCGTAAATAGTGATAAGTTCTCTTATGTGTAGGAAATCGAGGAATCACAAGTTATCAATAATATATACATATTGTCATGGAAAACTTTGAAAAACAACATTTGACTGTTTATGATGCGACCTATCTGCTGATGACGATGTGATTTTTTTACTTGATCTTCTCAAAACTAGTAAACATTTGTATTTTAGATTTAAATTGCTGTAAGGTAAGTTCTGATATCTTTTCGATGACGACGATTTTTGCAGGAGAATGCAACCATTTCTGTTGCGGATTTGTCCTTTTCTTGAATGATTGGAGTAAAAGGCTGCACATGTATTAAAAAGAATTGTTGCACAAGCCAAAAGAAGAATTGCAACATAAATTTGGATTGTAAATTATCTGCTTTTCTCGAGGAAGTATGAGTCCTCTTTGTGATTTTTGTGGGGAGCAAAGATCTATGGTCTACTGCAGGTCCGATGCAGCATCCTTATGCTTATCATGTGATCGCAATGTCCATTCTGCAAACGCACTTTCTCGGCGGCACTCGCGTACTCTTTTGTGTGACAGATGCACCATGCAACCTGCCACAGTCCGGTGCAACGAAGAAAATGTTTCTCTTTGCCCAAACTGTGATTGGAATGGTTATGGTGGTTCATGCTCCACCTCAAAACATAAAAGACAGACAATAAATTGCTACTTGGGTTGCCCATCAGGTGCTGATTTTTCTAGAATTTGGTCCTTTATTCACGAGTTACCTCCTGTGGCAAAGTCCGATTTTAATCAGGGATTTGGTTTCATGACAATAAATGAGAACAGTGTCAGTAATTGTTTGGGACCTTCAGAAGACAGCTGTAAGATTGATGATGAGAGCTTAGGCAAGATAAAAGATCTGGAAGCAGTCAATAAGTATAATTCCTGAATCGGATCATCTTCAACTTCTGCAGCTAATGCTATGCCTTGTACTACAGATCAGCCAGCTGGTTCTTTTGATCCAACTACACCTAAGGTGCATCAAGGCTGGACAATAATATAATTATTTGTCACAAAAATATTTGAAACTGTTCACAGTTTTTGTCTCTTGATTCCAGACTATTATCTAAAGCAAATAATATTATAGGCTTTACAAGTGATCAACATTTTGACAAACTTGCTTGATATTAAAAATTGTCAACATGAAATTAGGACATCATCTTTTGTTGCTAATTTTGGTCTGATAGGAACTAGTAACAATTTTGTTTTCCAGATTTGGAATTTCTCCATCTTCTTTGGGACAGCCCTTACTTATGTTTCTATCCTAGTCTGTTATTGTTACTTCAACTGGTTGCAGGGTATGTGTTTAATCCATTATAATAGGCATGTCCTAAAACAAAAGAGGTTCTTAGACATTTAATCTATTATTTTTGTTTATGATAAAGTGTCCATTCAGATTCATTAATAAAACCAAAATGATCTTTCTAAGATTGACTTAGTTACAATTTATTGCACATTGTTGTTGCATATTTTTTCTTTAGAGACCAATCGTAATATTCTAGCTTTTTGCTGCAATTTTTTGCACTGTTTATGTCTGATAACTGAACCAAAAGGTAGTGTAAAAATGTGATGCAATTATAAAGAAAGATTTAGGAGACATTCTTTGTTTTGAAAACTTGATTTGTATATCATATATATGCACTGTGTAGTACAAGCATGATATCAGCCACTTTAATTTGTTTAACTATCTGGGATGAACTCGTCTTGTGACTATCTAGGATGAATTTGCTAAATGCATGAAGCGAGGTGGATTAATCCTTCATCTCGAACAGATGACCCTACTTTCTATCTCTTTTACATTAATTTTTTTAGCTGTAATTTGCTGATCTCTTTTATTCAATTTGCAGCTACTTTATCCTGGGAGTAAAGATGTTGAATTCTGCAATGATGATTTCTATTATGATCTTAACATGGATGATGTTGACTTGACATTTGAGAATTACAAAGATCAATCAGGTTGTCTCAATCAGGTTGTCTTTTTTATGCTGAAATTAATAGTTCTTTCTCACATGTCAATCAGGATTTCTATTCTGATTGATTTCTATTATGATCAATCAGGTTGTCTTTTTGATGCTGAAATTGATAGTTTTATCAATACGACGGAAAATTGTGCTACTAATTCAAAATGCCAGGGAGCATTTGTTACTGAGGTAATATCATGGCCTTTATTCTCAGTTATGCTACCTTTGTTTCTGGTACTCATAAGAAATGACACCTCCTGTGGTCTTAATTTGCCTCTCTCTTCTCATGCCTACTTTAAAAACTTATGGTTTTTAGTTGATGTACAGTAGTAGGGAGATGAGATGTTTTCTCTAACACATTCACTTATATAATAAAAGAAGAAATAACATTACATGTAGTGATCACTAGATTGTAAGGATTTTGGAAGCAGCTCATTGGAAGAAGTGAATTTCAAAATGGGTGCTAAAAATTAGGAAAATGCAAATGTTGGAGTATAATTCATTCTTCTTAGGAAAATCCAGGTATAGTAAACCATGTTATATACCAGAATGCAAATGTCTGTTCGACAGTAAGTATTACCTTCTCTTCCAGGGTTGATCCATGCTGGATGCTGTTGCATAATATGCAGATGTTTTAGTATAGCTGTGGTAAGGAGGAAGGTAACTTTCTCCTAACCTTTTCACGACTATTCAAGGCCCACTCGCTAACAGCTATAATTTCAAAACACCAAGGTGAGGCTTCTCATGCAGGCTTCTTCAATGATAAGACCTTGATAGATTTTTTAAACTTTAAGCCAATTCTTTTTTATTTGCTAGATGAATCAGTCCAAGAGATTAAGAAACCTGAATAACTTATAAGGGGGTTAAATAGTATATTTGAATGAAAGTTGTTTTGCCCTTGTTTAATGTATTGTCATCTTAGTACTTAAGAAAATGATGCAATTGTATATCTAGTCATTGATGTTTGTCAGTTGTCATCTGTCATAGTCTTAATGTTCTTTCTTTTGCAATGGTGCTTTTTGACTGTTAGCCACCGCATTTAAAGTTGTCTCTTGCTAATATAAATGGATCCAACAAGATTTATATTTTCAAAGGAAGGATAAATAAATTAATTTATATCGCATGACTGATGACACGACAATCATGCAGGTTGTCATTGCCATTTTTACTAGATCCATATTTCCACCTACCTTATGATTGATTACGTTCTTTCTAGCTATTCCTTTTTCAGCGAAGTTGCTTCGTTACACTAGCTTTGAGTGTCCATTTAACTAGATGCATACAAGCAGTATGTTGTATTTTTAGTTTGAAAGTGTTACTACCATATATGTATCGTTTGTGGGTATCAACTGTGGTACTGGACAAAGCCATGCAGACTACATGTAGCAATGCAGTTTCTGCTGATTCTGCCAAGTCAAACCTTGGGAAAACTGAAGATTCTGGCCTGTATTTCCCATGACGCCAAACTCGATCCAGTCTATCCCTTTCCTTTTCTGGTTTGACTGGTGAAAGCAGTGCTGGAGACTATCAAGATTGTGGAATGTCAACAATGTTACTTACGGGTGAGCCTGCATGGTACCCTGTGGGTCCTGAAAGCTCTTCGTTGCCTACAGCTAGACGGGATTATGCAGTAATGCGTTACAAAGAAAAGAAGAAAAAGCACAGTTAAGTTCATACCTTCACACTGTCACTCTAGACATGTATATGGCCACTTCTCTTATTTTTGGGGCCTTAGCACTATAGCGTATATTTTTGCTCGTTTTCTAATACATGAAAATATCTCAAAGGCCAAGCACTTGTTTCTGTACGGAGTTCTATTTAGCCGGATTGATGCAGCTTTAAATATAGATCTTAAATAATCTAGTGCAATGGGAATCAGATCGTGATAAGATTAAGACAATGAGACCGATTCACCTTTAAACACAGATTCTAAATAATTCCGGTTACATGTTACTCGAGAGGGACATCGATGTAACTGGACAGACTGGTGTGCTGTATACCCGTCTATATGATTGATGCAGCTGGTCTCATAGCGGCTCGTGTGGGGACACTAGGGATATAGTACATGTGCTTATTAGAGAATGAGTTTATTAATTGATCTACTTACGGAATGCTGGATGGTTGATGATGCTTTATTGTCAGACAACGATTTCGTAGTCCCAGTGGTGTATATGGTCCTTAAACTTGAGACACCAAGGATATCCTGTATGAGTGCTTCATTCTTTGATACTGGACTTATAGGTTTGGATGTTCCAGATCTAGTACAACCGGTCATTAGGAATGATAGTCGACCTTACGAGGGCTATTGAGTATCGATAGAAGATCATCCACTCTCGGCATCATGAGAGGAATATCCCATGTGTTCTTGCTCAGACAAATCCCTAGATAGGGTTATTCGGATTTAGAGAGAAAGAGTTCTCCGGGAGAATCCGATTAGAGCGAGACTCGAGTTGAAATCGTATGGGTCTGATAACACCATACCCGGTATACTATCTCTAGGATATTAGATGGATGAGGGACTATAGGTACATGGTAACTAAGGATAGATAGGTCCAATGGATTGGATTCTCATGTATCGTCTATGAACTACAGCGTAGTGGCCTAGTATGTCCGTAGTCGTTGAGTCGAGTGAATTATTATGGAGATAATAATTCACTGAGCCAAAAATATTTTTGACAAGTATGACTCATAGCCAGCTCGATATTGGGCCTAGAGGGTCACACACATATGATAGGCATTGCGATAAGTAGAGGTTTGGATATGAGATATCTGTCGAAGCCCATATCTTATTGGATATCCAATAAGCCCATGAATTATTGGATCCTATGAATGAGATCCAATACAAGCTCATGACAGATTATTGGATAGAGATCCACTAATCTAAAAAGCTTGGATAATTGGATGCAGATCTAATACCCAATAAGAGAGGATCCATTAGAGTTTGACGGGGGGACCTCTATAAATAGGAGGGATTCAATGGTTCATAGGCTATAGCCTTTGCTTGTCTCTCCTATTCTCCTCCCCCTCTCCACCTCAGAGCAGGCCTAGAGTTTTGAGGAGCGTCGTCGCAGCCCTACTGTGTGAATCACCGCTAGAGAGGAGGACGCTTGACCTCCTTCACCCTCTCCTAGAGATCTACAAGGATTCAAGGATATATGATCTCCCTAGGTAACATAATTTATCTTATACGTAATTTTTTGTATTACAAATTTTGCGTACCAATCTTCGCATGATGACGAACAAATCTTTGAAAAATTGGGGATTTTATTTTCTGTTCTTCCGTTACGCATGTGATGTCGCCCCCATGATTTCCCAACAATTCAGTGGCTTTCTGACATATGAAAATGACAGAATTGAGGCCAATGAAGGAGATGAAGGGCTTTATTTGTTGCATAGAACTTAAGATGAGTTTTCCAATTACCGTTATGTCACGGAAAAAATTATAAACGGGATGTTTGATGTTACGCTTATGTATGTCCATGTCTTTTAGTTTTTTATGCTTTGTACAACATGTAAAGGGATGGTCGAAGGCTTAACAGCTCCATTTTAGTTGGGTTTAGTGACTATTTTAGGCTTATAAATAAAGGTTGTATCATGTGGATAGTTGTGGGAGATTTCGATCTATAGTGGACCATTTTGGACCCTTTGTTATGCAATCGTTTAGAGATTGTAAAGTTTGTTTGTAATTTGCATTGGCTACGAAGTGTTTACTAAAATTATTGCTTGTGGATCCTGAGTGAGACGTTTTCTCTAACCTGTTTTCTCTTTTGTAGATCCTAAGACCATAGGAGATTTTAGGGAGATTGACTTTTACGGACAAACATGCAAGGGTATCGCACAACGTAAGCAAAACAAGCTAAGTACTTGATATATGGTATAAGAGTAGAATAAACACTCATAGAAACACTTGGTATCCAAATATGGGGGACCTAGCGGAGCTGCGTTGAGGGCAGCCAGCATGCACAATCATTTGGGGGAAACGGGCATGGAGATGTAAGGAAAAGGAGTCGCTCAGAGGAGCGGGCATCTAAGATTAGCATTCAAAGGAATGGTCATCCCTTCGCGCAAGAGACACCACGAGGACAAGCAAGCTTGGAAGATGCGTAGCGCACAAAGGTTGGGATGGCTGAGTTCGAGCTACGGCTTGACGTTGACAACTGTACTTGATGGTGCTCAAGGGAAGCAAGGCGCTTGGAAAATGATGAGACCATGCAAGATGGGATGGGCTGTTCAGCAACTGAAAGAGTTGTGCAAAAGCTTACAAAGGTGAGGAAAATTGCTAACTCGAAGAATTCAATACTCATGCAAGGGCTTATATGTGGACAATGGAATGTTCGTGGCCATCCCAAGGTGATCGAAACTCGGCGCCATGGAGCATTGAAACTTTCTCTTCGGCATGAGAAGGATACGTCCGTAGGAGGCTAAAATGTGCAGCGAGTTTAACATATTGCTAGGCCTTGAGGGTTGTAGCGGGGGCTATATTGACGAAGAGTCGCAATATAGCAAGTGCGTTTGCGGGGACAGAACAATGCATAGTTTATTCAGCATAGCGGAGTAGTCCAAGGGGATGGTGATCTCTGAAAACTTTCATAGGGAATGATACGAAGAGAGGAGTTGCTCCAATAGGACAGATATCCAAGAGGGATAAGTCCTTGCTCTCCAAAAGGAGAATCGTGTGCAACAGACTGCACATGTTGAGGAGTACCTCAAAACAACTCCACAAAGCTCAATAGACCGAGCGAGTGGCGAGGAGTCATTGCATGATCTCGCTTGAGATAATGAATTGGGCGATCTATTGCCAGATCAAGTGGGGGAGCGACACAAGGTAACACAAAATGAAGGCACACTTGGAATCGATATAGAGATCAGGCTCAATGAAGGGTTGACCCGTAGAATGGTGGGCGTGAGGGCCACCATCAACTCAATGTAAATTAAGGAGCGGAGCAACTTGGATGTAACTTGGTGAAGTACCTAAACCGCATGAAGGGAGTCAGCATAGAAGACTGAATATGGAGCGAAGGCGCGAAGCTTTCCTTGGACAGAGGTCAAGGATATGAACTCTTGCAGAGGCAAGAGCGGGATCATGTCGTTCCATGGATCCTTCATTTTGATGGAGTGGACTCATCTTGCATGGTGCCAAAGATGAAGGGAGTTTCAAGGCGCATGCATTATATCTCGGAGAAGCATTTGACAGAGGAACTAAGGCAAATCAACTTGTGGAGGCGAAGTTGGGTTCAAAAGGCCTTAGCATGGGGCAAGAGGACGCTGAGGCGGGTACTCTTGAAGAATATACCACAGTGCTGTCATTCGAGTTGTCATGAAGGAAGTGGTGCATAGCGAAGATTGTGCTGGGGGGGTAGAGGCCTAGATCCAGATAATGGTGCACCAATTTCAGCGAAGTCGGTGGACTTTGGGAGCTACTAGGCGATGAATTGTCCTAGAGCGGTGCTTCGTTTGGGTGTGACCCGAGAGCGGGTGGATGAAGACCGATTGCTAGTGGAGCAAACACAATCGTATGTTGAAGAGGCCCTGCAATGTGTTGGTAGCGGCCATACATTGAGGGATCGCAATCCGAGTTCATCCTACAATGATCAAAATGCAATAGAGATGTCACCAAGAAGTAATATGGTGCAGCGGATCATGGTGGAACAATTCGTGATAATGCAATACACACGAATCTAGTCCTGCAAGGGACTAGATCATACAAAGGTACGATCGAGAGCTATTGGGAGCTCCACTTCGGTGAACAACACGATGATAAGAAGGGCTATGGATTCAAGGAGTGAAGGCCATGATACCACAAAGGTAGGTCTTCCGTGTGTGCATCGAATTTTGCATCGAATGAAAGCCTTGGTCATCAGCATATGGGGGTTATGTACCAACGAGTGAAAAGTTCGAATACAAATACCATTGAGTCCTACAAGAGGGACTTGATCATGCAGAGGTATAATCGGAGCGGTTGGAGAGTTGGACTGCTCTAGAGCTCATATTCGCTTAAGGGTACCCGGCAAGTCAGAGGACAAGGCCGAAAAAGCGAATATTGCTACTAAGGAAGCTAGAGAGAACAGAATCTGTGCGAACCCTGTAACATGATGGTGGAGGCAATGTATGAGAGTTGCAGTATATCTTTCCATCGACCAAGGGGAACTATTCGGAGAAAACAAAAGTGTTGAAGCAGGGGGTCGAAAGGGGCGAGGAAGCGATGATGAGTCCAGAGGAACTTGGCTACCCAAAATTAAGAATCGGTTAGAATGGAGGTAGACTCGGAGGAGTGTCACGGTGTCACAAAGGTAGATCTACTGATCGCGAAAAAAGGGACGCAGATGCAAGGCGACGAATAGTAGGGCCATGGGCATGACAACGTCATGGTACCGCAGAGGTGGGACTTCCATGAAGTCATCGATCTCTTGTTCTCATGGAGGGAGAACGCTTGGTTATGAAAGGGGCCGAGGAGGTGGAGAATGCAAAGGCAAACTCCAAGTACCGAGACAAGGCTGAAGGGCAGAGGCCAGGGAACTTCGTAAGACCAGTGTCAATGAACTTCTCATCAAGATAGCCAAAAGTGAAAGTCTTCAGGTCGATGCAAGAGTACATGACTAAGGAACAAAGCAAGTAGTATGCGATGCTATACCTTTGCTACTCAGTGGAGTAGGCGGCAGAGATGATGGAGAAGACGATACAATACCAAAGACGACCAAAACTACTAGAGACTTACTCCAAGTTGAGGTGAAAACTTCTTGCATTCCAGAAGTTCGATGACATTGAGAAGGTGAATCATAGTAGCTAACTCAACGCAAGGAGTGCAAACACTTCGAGTGCTTCAAAAGTGTGAGTAAAGAGCGGACGAAGGCTAGTAACTAGCTCGATGCATGGAGTACAACCCTCAAAGAGGCAGGCGAAGTCAAGTAACCTTTGTCTTCTCAACTCTTAAGAGAATGGGCGAAACCGAGTACCCCAATTCTCTTCTATATCTAACAAAGGAGATATGTACATGTTCAAAGACCCTTCGAAGAAATCAAATGGAAGATAATAATTGTCAAATCCTCACCAATGGTGATCAGTACTACTGAGAGTAGATTATCCACTTTATTTCCCAATAGAATGTCAATCGAAAGCGAAAGTGATGCGAACCTACTTGGAAGTGACAACTAAGTGAAAGAAGAATCGATGGGCAAATTTTGTGGAGGAAGGACCCAAAAACTTTAAAAGTTTACAAGGTGATGCTCATTAAAGCTCCAACATGCATCCACCCAATTCAAGGAGCATGAGGCATTTAAGAGACTAGCACATACTAAGGATGGTCTTTTCCTTCATCTGAAAGATCCGTAGGAACCAACAATGATCAACATAACTCAACTAACCCCACACTAGAGTCAGAGTTATTAGTAAGTTAAAGCAACATGGTAGATCAAAAGTTTGACTACTCAGCAACAACGTTGGAGAGCAGCTTGGAGCCAAGAGGCACATTACAGTTGGAGCAGAAAATTGAAGACTCAGCAAAGGCGAGGAGTTGCAGCATCAGCAAAAGATTCGACGAGGATGTCAAAGGAATAAGTGGGGGAGAATGTCACGGACAAAATTATAAACGGGTGTTCATGTAATGCTTATGTATATCCGTGTCTTTTGGTTTGTCCATGCTTTGTACAGCATGTAAAGGGATGGTCAAAGGCTTAACAACCCCATTTTAGTTGGGTTTGGTGGCCACTTTGGGCTTGTAAATAAAGGTTATGGCATGTGGATACTTGTGAGATATTTCGATCTATAGTGGACCATTTTGGACCATTTGTTGTGCAATCGTTCAGAGTTTGTAAAGTATATTTGTAATTTGCATTGGCTATGAAGTGTTTACTGAAATGATTGCTTGTGGATCCCGAGTGCGACGCTTTCTCTAACCCATTTTTTCTTTTGTAGGCCCTAAGGGACCATAGGAGGTTTTGGGGAGGTTGACCTTTACGGACGGACACGCAAGGGTACCGCATGACTTAGGCAAAACCAACTAAATACGTGACAGTTGGCTTGTCCCTTAACTTCACCCATTTTGGATGCCATAGCTGTTTGAAGTTAATGTACCTAAACTAGGCTAAATAAAATTATCAACCCACTATATCTACTCCTTGTCAATCTATTCCATATTGTCATGTCCTTTGCTTCCGGTTTCTAATCTCTTCCGGTTTCTGAATTTTCATAAGGACATTCTCCTAAATCATTTACTGAACCTTGGAGCTATGATGTAAAGAACATAGATTTATGTGTATATTGCAATTAGATTGAGCACAAGTGATTTTAATTACTAAATGATCATAGTTCATGGATATATGACAAGATTCTTAAAAAAATCCGGTATGCATCTCGCAAGGATAGGGCAGATGTAAGAAAACGAGTAAAGGGACGGTTTGTTAAGGCTGGGGAAGCTTATGATTATGATCCACTCTCCTAGACAAGACGTTTTTGAGAGCATTGCATCTTCACATCTTCTAGTATGAGATTAGCATAAATACTTTTTGTGAGCCAGGAGTATATATTTGTTTCCTTCCTGTCAAAAGTGCATGTCCATCCACTGACAATTAGAAAAGGAAAAGAAAGATGACAATTGGTTAATGGTTGAGAAATTCCTGATTGGAATTTGAATTAGAAGCATTCCTTCAGGGCTAAAGATTGAAGGCAGTTTCTCAAAAGCAGTTTAGTATTATGCACTACCAGATGGTTATACTAGTCATTTCTTCTTCATTGTCCAGCTTGGTGAATGGAGCATATGCCTGATGAAGTTTGGATCATATCCTTATTTGATAACCCATTCCTCTAGTTACTCTTCTAACTCCACCTAATGATCGGTTCTCACATTCTGTGGCTTGTTGCAGTGCCCTGCTTCCAGGTTAGGTTTTTAATTCAGATATTTATACTATATACATTTCCTTTTATCTTGAATTTGTAGATCATCCATTTCGTTGTAGATGAGGCAACACTTTGTAGCTTGTCGGCATGTGAAAAACTATGTATGTAACATGAGGCTTGAGGAGTTGTGAGCCTGGTTTTTGGCCATTAACTCTTGTGGAATAGAACTGCTTTGTCACTTGTGATAAGATATATTTTTGGGTCCAAGACACATCACGATCGATATCACGCCGCGCTACAGCCGAGTCAGCAAGGGGAGCACCCCCAGGTACCAAGTCAGAACCTGTACTAAGATGTTGTTTCGTATGTCCCGTCCCGGAAGCTCGGGATGGCGTCGTCTGGCGTTGTTCCATGCGTCTCGGGACGGTGACCACACAAAAATGCCATCTCACCCCTCGAAGATCGGTTACCACGCTAAATTCGTGTACGATCGACCCTCGTACAGTAGTATAAAAGCCCCCGGCTGGCATCCGGCCAGGGGAAGGAAAAAAGAAGAGAAAAACAACTACTGATTTGTTCGTCGGAGGGGCCAAAGTCGGGAATCACCCGACGAAGGTCATTTTTGCAGGAAAGCAACGTCTCAACCTGAGAATTGCCGTCCAATGTACGAAGGCGAGCTGCCAACCAGCTTGGAGATGGAGAGACACTGCTCAACACAAATGACGCCCGGACCAAGAAACATTGATCAACACCCCGTCACGAGGGCCCGGCCTACCTCGGCATCTAGCTCAGCTGACAGAAGACTCCCGACATCGACCCGTGGACCAAGCTGTGCTAAGTCATCAGCCACGACACATTTGTTCACCAACATTTTTGGCACTAGAAGGAGGGCCATGTCGTAGGAGCATCTCGCAGGAGCTCTCCCCGAAGGAGAACCACTGACCAATCACTCCTCTATCGGGCCTGAAGATCAGTCCCTCCTTGTCCTCAAAGACAAGGGGATCCCGGCCTCGACACCAGATCGCTACTAGCGCCTATTTAATGACCCGGGGTTGTCGCCCCCTGGACTTACCATAGGACCCTCGACCGTGTCGCCCGAGGCGTTCCTCAGCTTGACAAAGCAAGTACAAGCAATGGCGGGGATTATGCAGACGCTCGTCCCACTCATTCCCCAGATCGTGCGACTAGTAGCTCCCTCGACTGACCCGACCCGACAAAGGATGAGCAGGGAGCGGGTCGGGACGGGAGAAGCCCGAGAGCAAACAACGGACCCAAGAGGTCCGCCCAAGTAGAGCATACTCGTGCCCTACCGAATCACACTACCCTGCTCTGAGCCTGACACCATATCGTCCGACTCGATGGACGACTCGTTCAGGATCCAACTGTCCCGGGTCAACCAACGCCTGAACGAGTTCCAGTGCGAGTTCCAGAAATCATGGAGTGAGTCGAATGAAGGCGGCTCGGGCGGATCCCATTTTACTCAGGAAATACAGGACAAGCCTGTACCCCTCAACTTTAGGTTGCTGGCATTAGAGACGTACGACGGCGGCTTCGATCCCGTGGAGTATGTTGTCGCGTTTCGGGCTTAAATGGCCCTCTATGGCACCTCTGATGCACTTATGTGTCGGGCATTCCGAACCACCTTCAGGGGACCGGCATGAGCGTGGTTCAGCCGGCTATGCGAGTCCTTAGTCTCGTCCTTCGACTAGCTCGCCAGGGAGTTCGAGCAGAATTTCCTCGCCAGCGTGTGACCTAGGCCTTCCATGGCCACCTTACTCACGCTATCTTAGCGCGAAGATGAGCCGCTCTCTCAGTTTGTGGCACGTTTCGCCACTAAAATTCGGGGATTCCTGGACGCTCACCCCTCTTTAATCATGCAGGCATTTCTGATGGGCTTAAAGCCTTCAAGATTCTTCTGGTCGTTGATCGAGAAGCCGCCAGTAACCATCCCCGAGATGCTCTAGCGTGCCAACCAGTACATTGCCGCCGAAGCTCTGGTGGCGAGAAAGCACATGGACGGCATGAGGCCAAGGGTAGAACAATCCCGGGGAACGACCTCAGCGGCCCTAGCACAACCCCGCCGAGGCCCGACCGATAAGAGCTACTGTTCCTGAGGCCCCTGCCTCTCCCTTTGAACACGTCTCATATCGAGATCTTTCTCCAAATCAGGGAGAAGGGTCTCTTGCGACAGCCTAACCCCATAAAAACTACTCATAAATATCAGTCAAAATATTGTAGGTTCCACCGGGACTACGGCCATGACACGGAAGACTGCCGCGACCTCCAGAATCAAATCGAGGAATTGATCCAGAGAGGTCACCTCGGGCGCTATTTCAAGGAACCCCGGGAAGCGACTCCACACCCTAGGGGACCCATCGAAAGACAGATCGATGTCATTTCCGGAGGACCAGCAGTCGGTGACAGCAGCTCAACGGCGAGGAAGGCCTACACCTAGAGCATGGTCGAGAAACGTCCCCGGCCTGAGCTCGAGCCTGAAATCACTTTCGGAGCTAAAGAAGTCGAGTGCTCCCATCATGATGATGCTTTGGTGATCTCCATCCGGATCACCAACGCTCGGGTCAAAAGGGTGATGGTCGACACCGGGAGGTCCACCGACGTCCTGTACCTCGACGCCTTCAAGAAGCTCGGTTTAACCAAGGAGGACCTCACCCTCATAGCGTCGGCACTCACTGGATTCACGGGGGATTCCATCTCCCCGCTTGGGACCACCATCCTCCCTATCACTATTGGGGAAGAGCCGAGAGCAAAGATAATAATGACTACCTTCATGGTAGTCGATCTGCCCTCGACCTACAACATCATCCTCGGCTGACCGATGCTCAATAAGTTAAAGGCGGTGGTATCCACCTACCATAGGGCCATCAAGTTTCCGACTTTGGCGGGGATCGGGGAATCCTGAAGTGATCCGAGAGAGTCAAGGTGATGCTACCTTACGACGGTTACTCTCCCGCGGAAGTCACGCCCCCATCAAGTCCTCGACCCCCGCGAGGGACCGATAGCGCCGATGCAACTGGAGCCCCCCAAGCAACTCACCGAGGTACCCCTAAAAAGGAACCAGCCCGATTTGACTATGAAAGTCGGGACGATGCTCCCGAAGTGGATCAGCTCCACCTCATCGATTTCCTAAGGAAAAATGCTGATATGTTCCCATGGTCCCCCGAGGAGATACCCGGGATTAACCCGGAGGTGACCCAGCACTAGCTCAACATCGACCCCGAGGCTCGGCCAGTGAGGCAAAGACCAAGGAAGTTCGCTCCTGACTGACAGAAGGCAATCAGCGATGAGGTTGACCACCTTAAAGAAGCGGGATTCATTACCGAGGTGAAATACCCTTGGTGGCTGTCGAATGTAGTTCTCGTTAAGAAATACATTGGAAGCTGGAGGATGTGCGTTGATTACACCGATCTCAACCGGGCATGCCCCAAGGAGTGCTATCTACTTCCTAGGATAGACCAACTAGTCGATGCCACCGCGGGCTATGAACTCCTTACGTTCATGGATGCATTCTCGGGCTACAACCAAATCCGGATGGCGACTCAAGATCAAGAGAGCACCGCCTTCATCACCAGCAGAGGGGTGTATTGCTACAAAGTGATGCCCTTCGGTCTAAAGAACACTGGGGCGACTTATCAAAGGATGGTCAACAAGTTGTTTAAGCACCAGCTCGGGAGGAATATGGAAGTATACGTTGATGACATGATCATAAAGAGCAAGGCTGCAAGCGCGCACTTGACTGACCTAGCGAAAACATTCCAAATGCTCAAACGGTTCAACATGCGTTTGAATCCCACGAAGTGCATCTTCGGGGTCAGCTCGGGGAGGTTCCTCAGCTTTGTCATTCACTAGAGGGGGATAGATAACAACCCGGAAAAGGTTCGGGCCATAACTAAGATACATTCCCCCCGCTCGATCAAGGAGGTGCAGCGACTTGCCACGAAGTTGGCAGTGCTCAGCAGGTTCGTGTCACGTTCGGGCAACAAGTGCTTCCCTTTCTTCTAGGCTCTGCGACAAGCCGACAACTTTACGTGGACCCCGGAATGCGAAGAATCCTTCGAAAAGTTGAAGGCGTGCCTCACCCGCTTGCCCCGACTCACCTCACCCGAGCCAGGTGAAACCCTTGGTCTCTACTTGGCGGCCTCGACATAGGCAATCAACTCGGTGTTAGTTCAGGAAACGCCACTAACGTAATAACCCATATACTACATTAGCCATGTCCTCGTCGGGCCCGAGGTGCGGTACCCCCCGATCGAGAAGCTAACCCTCGCGCTAATGAAGATGGCCCCAAAGCTACAGCCCTATTTCCAAGCTCACACAATCAAAGTGATCACCGACCAGCTATTACTCGGTTTAGCCCATTCTCTTAAGAGTTGAGAAGGAAAAGGTTACTTGACTTCGCTCGCCTCCTCGAGGTTGTACTCCATGCATCAAGCTGGTTACTGGCCTTCGCTTGCTCTTTGCTCACACTTCTGAAGCACTTGAAGTGTTTGCACTCCTTACGTTGAGTTAGTTACTGTGATTCACCTTCTCAATACCATCGAACTTCTGGAATGCAAGAAGTTTTCACCCTAACTTGAAGTAATTCTCTAATAGATTTGGTCGCCTATGGGATTGTACCGTCTTCTCCATCATCCCTGTCGCCTACTCCACTGAGTAGCAAAGGTACAACACCATATACTGCTTGCTTCGTTCCTTGGTCATGCACTCTTGCATGACCCGAAGTCCTTCACTTTTGGCTATCTTGATGAGAAGCTCGTTGACACCGGTCTTATGAAGTTCCTTGGCCTTTGCCCTTTAGCCTTGTCTCGGTACTTGGAGTTTGCCTCTGCATGCTCCACCTCCTCAGCCTCTTTTATGACTAAGCGCTCTCCCTCCATGAGAGCAAGGGATCAATGACTTTCATAGAAGTCCCGCCTCTGCGGTACCATGGCGCTGCCATGCCCATGGCCCTACTATCCGTCACCTCGCATCTGCATCCCTTTTCTTCCCGATTAATAGATACGTCTATGTGGCACTCCTCCGAGTCCACCTCCATTTTAACTGATGCTTGATTTTGGGTAGCTAAGTCCCTCTGGACTCATCGTCGCTTCCTTGCCCCTTTCGACCCCCTGCTTCAACACCTCTGTATTCTCTAAGCAGCTCACTTTGGTTGATGGAAAGATAGATAGCAACTCTCATGCATGGCCTCTACCATCATGTTGTAGGGTTTGCACCGATTCTGTTCTCCTTAGCTTCCTTAGTAGCAACGTTCGCTTACTCGACCTTGTCCTCTGACTTGTCGGGCTCCCTAAAGCGAATATGGGCTCTAGAGTAGTCCAATTCTCTAGCTGCTTCGATCACACCTCTGCATGATCAAGTCCCTCCTATGGGACTCACTGGTACTTGCATTAGAACTTTTCCCTCGGTGGAACACAACCCCCATATGCTGATAACCAAGGCTTTCATCCGATGCAAAATTCAATGCACTTACGGAAGATCCGCCTCTACGGTACCATGGCCTTCACTCCTTAAATCTATAGCCCTTCTTGTCGTCATGTTGTTCACTGAAGTGGAGCTTCTAGTAGCTCCCAATCATACCTCTGTATGATTTAGTCCCTCACGGGACTATGTCGTGTGTATCGCATTGCCACGAACTGTTCCACCACGATCCACTACACCATGTCACCTCCTGGTGACATCTCTATTGCATTCTGATCCTTGTTTGATGAACTCGAATTGTGATCCCTCCATGTGTGGCTTTTGCCAATACATCGTAGGGTCTCTTTCACTTTCGATTTTGTTCGCTTCTTTGGCAATCGACCTTCATCCACCCACTCTTGGGTCATACCTGGATGAAGCACTGCTCTAGGATAGTCCGTCGCCTAGTAGCTCCTGAAGTCCATCGACTTTGCTGCAATTAGTGCACCATTGTTTGGATCCTGGGCCTCTGCCCCTACTAGCATAATCTCTGCTACGCACAGCTTCCTGCTTGGCAACTTGACTGGCAACACTGTGGTATATTCTTCAAGGGTACTCGCCTCCGCGTCCTCTTGCCCCATGCCAAGGCCTTTTAAACCCAACTTCGCCTCCGCAAGTTGAGTCGCATTAGTTCCTCCATCAAATGCTTCTCCGAGATAAGGTGCATGTGCCCAGAAGCTCCCTTCGTCTTTGGCACCATGCAAGATGAGTCCGCTCCGTCAGAATGAAGGACCCATAGAACAACATGATCTTACTTTTGCCTCTGCAAAAGTTCATGTCCTTGACCTCTGTCCAAGGAAAGCACTGTGCCTCCGCTCTATGTTTCATCTTCTATACTGGCTCCCTTCATGCGGCTTGGGTACTTCGCCAAGTTACACCCAAGTTGCTCCGCTCCTCGTTGTTTGCATTGAGTTGATGGTGACCCTCACGCCCACTATTCCACGGGTCAGCCCTCCCTTAAGTTTGATCTCCATATTGACTCCAAGTGTGCCTTCATTTGTGTTGCATTGGGTCGCTCCTATTGAATCTCAGATTTTGATAATGAAACCAATCGATAAATGTTTATGTTTTAATCTACGTTTTGAGTGACGTAGGATGCTTCGATCAGGATGAGATAATTAAAGCAAGAAAAATCAAGTTATGGTAGAGGAGAACATGTCAGAAGATTGGACGTCGGACCGATGGATCGGTCGACGTATCGATAGAAGGCTTCGGGTCATGGATTTAGGCATCGGGCCAAGAAGAGCGAATATTGCGCCAAGGATATCGAAGTTGCAGAGTCAACTGGCCGATTGGGCAATAGGCCGTAAGAGAGGACGATGCGCTGAAGAATCGGATGAAGCGTCGAGGGACCAATGACATGTCGAGCAACTTGATTAATGCTTAGTATTAATTATCTAGATCGAAGTGTGTTTTTACATGTGCAGGATTAACTACGATAGCAAGGCATAAAGCAAAATGAAGTCCCAGAGTCAAGGACTACATTGGGAGTTCGAGAGTTCGTCGGAAGTCCGGACGTTCATCGGAAGTTCCGGAGGAACCAACCGAGAAGTCTCAGAGCTTGCTAGAGAAGCTCGTCGGAACTCGCCAAGAAGATCGTCGTGAAGTCCAGGACCTTGCCGGGAGTCCACCGGAACATTACCGAGAGATCGTCGGAAGTTCGACGGAAGTTCGCCGGAAGCTCGCTAGAAGAATAGACTTACGGACTTGTTTAGTTTAGATTATGTCTTAGGAATCGTAGTTAGCACGTAATTGGGTTTGGATTTGGGCCAACTCAATTAGGGGCCAGCTAGGCCCATGTAAGGACTATGTTGGGCCCAATAAGAGGCCCAAACAATGCCCCAAGAAGTCTCACCGTCATGGCATAGTCTTCGAGATTATGTCAGGCGGTGGTACCACCAGTCTGGGCGGTTGTACTGCCCCTGATAGGGTGCCAGGTGGTGGTATCGCCTAGCACTGCCCCCTAAGCGATGGTACTACCAGACCTAGGCGATGGTACTGCCCAGGGCAGTGTCAGCTAAACTGACACTGGGCGGTGGTACCACCCGTGCCTAGGGAACCTGGGATGGGAAAGTTTTAGGCTCCAAGTTTAAATCAACTTGAAGCCTATAAATACCCCTCTCATCCCTGGTTAAAATGCACAAGCACAGAGAGTTTAAAAGTAAAGAAAGCTGTAGAAATCTCTTGTGAGAATCCTTCAAAGTTCTAAGTGTTAGAATTCTATAAGAGGAGTGTGAGTGCTTGTAAGGGTTGTCTCCTAAACCCTGTAAAAGGAGAAGAGGGGTATAAGAAGGAGGTTGATCTTCGCTTAGTAAAGGAAGATCGTTAGTGGATACCGGTGGCCTCGACGGAAGAGGAATCGGCGGAGTGGATGTAGGTCACGATCACCGAACCACTATAAGCTAGCGTGTTCTCTGGTTTGCATTTCTGTTTAGCATATTACCTTACTGTTAACCTCTTTAAGTGCTTAATGCCTTCAATTCATTTACAAACGTGTTTCAAGTTAAGATCTTTACGAAAAGGTTTTTGTCGAAACCGATTTTATTGTACGAAAGTTTTTGAAGACGTAGTTTTACCGCTGCACTAATTCACACCCCCCCCCCCTTAGTGCCGACTCTTGATCCTAACAGCTCCCCCACTTGATCTCGCAATGCATCCACCAATGCATTCTCTCAAGCGAGATCATGCGATGACTCCACGTCGCTCGCTCGGTCCATTGAGCTTCGTGGAGTTGTTGTTTGTTGAGGTACTCCTCCTCAACATGTGCGGTCTGTTGCACATGATTCTCCCTCTGGAGAAACCGGGATCTATCCCTCCTGGATAACTATCCCGTTGGAGCAACATCTCTCTTTGCTTCTTTCTCTTTAAAAGTTTCGGAGACCACCATCCCCTTTGGACTACTCCAATTTGCTGAACAAACTATGCATTGTTCTGCCTCCTGTAAACGCACTTACTAGATTATGACTCCACGTCAATACAACCCCCGCTACACCACTCAAGGCCTAGCAACATGCTGAATTCGCTGCATACTTCGGCCTCCTACGGACGTATCTTTCACATGCCAAAGAGGAAGTTTCAATGCTCCATGGCGTCGAGTTTCGGTCGCCTTGTGATGGCCGCGAACATTCCATCGTCCACATACAAGTCTATGCATGAGTACCGAATTCTTCGCGTTAGCAATTCCCCTCACCTCTGTGAGTTTTATACAACTCTTTCGGTCGCTGAGCAACTCATTCCACCTTGTATGGTCTTATCCTTCACCAAGCGCTTCGCTTGCCTTGAGCACCATCAAGTATAGTTGTCAACGTTGAGCCGTAGCTTAAACTCAGCCATCCCAATCTTTGTGCGCTCTATATTCTTCCAAGCTTGCTTGTTCTCATGGTGCCTCTTGTGCGAAGGGTTGGCCATTCCTTTGAATGCCAATCTTAGATGCTCGTTCCTCCGAGCGACTCCTTTTCCCTACATCTCCATTGCTGTTTTCCCCCAAACGGTCGCGCGTGTGCTAACTGCCCTTAACGCAGCCCCGCTAGGTCTCCCACGTTTGCATGCCAAGTATTTCTATAAGTGCTTGTCCCACTCTGATACTATCTGTCACGGACTTAGCTGGTTTTGCCTAAGTCGTGCGGTACCCTTGCGTGTCCGTCCGCAAAGGTCAGCCTCCTCGAAACCTCCCATGGTCCCTTAGGACCTACAACAGAGAAAATGGGTTAGAGAAAACGCCTCACTCGAGATTCACAAGAAAACATTTCTGAAAACACTTCATAGACAATGCAAACTACAAACAGACTTTACAAGTTCTGAACAATTGCACAACAAAAAGGTCAAAATGGTCCACTATAGACCGAAAATCTCTTACAAAGTGTTCACATGACATAACCTTTATTCACAAGCCTAAAGCGGCCACCAAACCTAACTAAAATGGGACTATTAAGCCTTCGACCGTCCCTCTACATGCTGTGCAAAGCATGAACATACCAAAAGACACAGACATACATAAGCATTACATCAAACATCATATTTAGAAGTTTGTCCATGTCATGGCGTCGAGGACCCGATCGATCAGCGCCATGGTGTAGTGTTGGCCCTGTACAAAGATCGGCGTTAGGACCCACGCAAGGAAGGATCGAACAAGGAAAGAAAACCATCACTTACCCAAACAAGCGACTTGGCCGCCCGGTCCACCAACACTACCGAGGGGGAGCAGTAAAGATCCTTAGACATGGCTGGGTGAAGTGCCCCTCGGATGAACTCTTGGGCAATTGGCCCATTGCCCCAGATGCGACTATTAGCCTTGAGAGTTGCCCACCGAGAGGTGTAGGGGGTTCCCGGCTCCCTAGCCGGAAGGTCGGCCATGTTCAGGGCCTGGTACTGCTCGCCTTCGACCCGAGAACGGATGTGGCACAAGTCCCGCATCGACGTCAGGCGAGCCGGCGCCCTCCTGGAAGGGTCACTGCCGGACGATCCAGCCACCCCCTTCCCCCTCGCGCTCCCCGAGCCCTCGCCTTGGGGAGCAGCCCTGGACGATCCCGGGACGGCGCTCGCGCAAGCAGTCGAGTTCGCCAGCGTCTTCCGGACCAAGGTCTTTGCCTTCTTTGGAGGGCGACCCACTTCCGGAGACCCCAGCGTTCCTTTTGGTGTGCCCTTCTGCGAGGCATCCCCAGCTCTAGGACCCTTGCCGTCCTGAGGCAGTGGCGTAGTGGCCTTGGCGCTAGGAGTCTTCTTCACAGATCGAAGTTCCACCATCTCTGTAAAAATACCGATCGATCAGATAGCTCGAGACGAGCGGACGATCCATCATATGCGAATGGCCATACCCCTAGTGGATGGGCTTAGTTCTGCTTCGACTAGCCACTCCTCGGTCATCTCCCTGATTGACCAAGAAGAGGACAAGATGACCCTCAACCGATTCACGTCTGCTGTTTCTCCGATACAGAGCAACGGGTAGGTATTATCAATGGTTCGGAAGGTCCATCCAGTGCTAAAACCCCACCCCCGACTACAACTGACGAAAAAGAAGTGACTCTTCCAACCTTTGTTGTTGGAAGGTGCATCGCTGATCTTAAAACCGCTGCAAGCGATCAGGTAATACCGGCCCCTTACACAGATGGAAGCAGCCTAGGAAGAGGGTCCTAGTCGGCTCGATCCCAGCCCCCCGACACTCCCCGATAAAGGCCACTAGATAGCGCCAAGAGTTTGGCGTCACCTGGGACGGTGATTGACACGGGAGTGTCTAATTTACTACAATCTGATTATATGAGCCTTGATTATGATCTAGTATCTTTTTCAGCCAATAATGATGCCTCATAATCTTTATCTCAGCACACTCTAATATGACAGCTCATCAGCATATTCTCTGCACAAAGTTAAAGCTGTTTCAAGGTGCTTTTCTTCAAGACAAAGGAATGCATTAAAGGAGTTGGTTGGTAGTTGTGAACATTTCTTCATTACCAATGAGTGCATTAAAATAGTTGGTTAGTAGCTGTAAACACTTAATTTCGAAATTTCCTATGCATGAAGGGTTGTTTCATGCACTAGTATTTATTTTGGTGTTTAGGACTTAGAAAGGACTTTTTAGAAAACTAAGGATATTGGCAGAAGCTCTCTTGGAGTGCTCTTGTGAACTCTGTATCTCTTGGAAGTGTCCTTGAGTGGTGAGTCTTTTGCTTTCAGTTCTGTATCCTTGCTTATTATCATTAGGGTGGTGATCTTCTGTATCCCTTTTGATTTTTAAACTTGGTGGTGAACTATTTTACGTTTTACCGAAGTTTCTTCACGAGTTCATTCATTACCTTCTGTGACATTTTCTTTCTGAACAACTGTTCTATCGGTGTTCTTTCAAAATCCATTCTGCAATTCTACCCTCCCCGGTATCAGTTTGGTATCAGAGCTAAAGGCTAGAGATCATGGCAAGGCGGAATGGAAAAGGTGTAGTTGGTGAAGGTAGAGACCATGGAGATGACGCTGAGTCGTTGAGGCTGCAGCTAAAAAATTGCTGCGTAGCCTACAAGAAAAAAATGAAATAATCGACGAACTTCAAAGTAGACACAACCAGCATGAAAATGATGCTCGAGAGTTTACTTCTGATGATGAAACACCTCATCTTCCAAGGGAGTCAAGAAGCTGTCGGAGAAGAAATGAAGTCAAAGACGAGTGGCAGAATAAATATAATCCCAGATTTGATATTCCCGAATTTGAAGGTAAAATAAATGTTGATGATTTTATCGATTGGCTTAATACAGTAGAAAGAATTTTCGATTTTCATGAACCACCAGAACAAAGGAAGGTCAAACTTGTGGCACTCAAACTCAGGCGGAATGCATCTTTTTGGTGGGAAAATCTGAAGAAACAAAGAGAACGTGAGGGGAAGAGTAAGATCGTTACATGGGAGAAAATGAAAAGGGAGCTAAAGAGAAAATATTTACCTGATAATTATAGACAAGAGATCTTTCTCAAAATACATGATTTCAAGCAAAAAGATCTTAGTGTAGAGGAGTACACTACAGAATTTGATAATTTGATGTTAAAAGGAGAGTTTGTGGAACCGGAAGAGCAAACAATTGCAAGATACTTAGGAGGTCTGAAGTATGAGATTTCTAAAGTTGTTCAGCTACAGCCATATTGGTCTTTAAATGATGTGAGCAAGCTGGCATTAAAAGTTGAAAAGCGACAGAAGTTTGAAAAGATTTTTCGGTATGGCTCAAAAGAAGGCTACACAAAAGGAGGAAATTCCAAGCCTACTGTCCAAAGCAAGGTGATATCGAAGGTGCAAGAAAAGGGTGAAGAGTCTGCTGGCAACAAAAAAATACCTAATTCTTCTACCCCAAGTGGCCGAAAATGCTTCAAATGTCATGGTTTTGGGCATATTGCTTCGGATTGTCCAAATAGGAGGATTGTAACTTTGGTTGAAGATCATAGTGATGGAGGCGAAGATGAAGCTGACAACGAACCAAAATACGATGATGATGAGGAAGAGATTACTTATGCTGATCATGGTTTGTCTATTGTATTGCAACGTAGTTTACAAGTGTCATATGTGGCCGACGATGAAAGTTGGGTGAGAAAAAATGTGTTTCACACTAAATGCACTTCTCTTGGCAAGGTGTGCTTGGTGATCAAAGGTGTGCTTTGAGAACGTGGTTTCTTTGGAGATGGTGCAAAAGCTGAAGTTGGATACGATCTCTCATCCACATCCATACCAATTATGTTGGTTGCAAAAAGGAAATGACATCAAGGTAACTAAAAGATGTTTAATTTCATTTTCTATTGGCAAGTATTATAAAGATAAAGTGTGGTGTGATGTTGCCCCTATGGATGCTTGTCATTTACTATTCAGAAGACCTTGGCATTATGATAGAAGAGTGTTGTATGATGGTTATAAACATACTTATTTTTTTAAAGTGAATGAAAAGAAGATTATCTTAGCTCCATTACAACCTTCCGAAATCAGTGCGCCAAAGAAGGAAGTTAATGCTTTTATTTCTTATAGAGAATGCAGATATGAATTGGATAAGGGCGGTCATGTTTTGGCCCTAATGGTAGTAGAGGAGAACGAACAACATAAGGAGACACCGAAAATCATGCAACCAATCCTAGAAGAATTTCAAGATGTTATACCGGAAGAGATTCCACATGGCCTTCCACCCTTGAGAGATATCCAACATCACATTGATCTTATTCCTGGGGCTGTTCTACCTAATAAGGCAGCATATAGAATGAGTCCTAAGGAGCATGAAGAACTTCAAAGGCAAGTTGATGAATTGGTTAAAAAAGGGTTAATCCGGGAGAGCATGAGTCCTTGTGCGGTTCCTGCTTTGTTAGTGCCTAAGAAGGATGGTTCTTGGAGAATGTGCGTGGACAGTCGCACCATCAACAAAATCACAGTGGACTATCGCTTTCCTATTCCAAGGTTAGATGATTTACTTGATCAATTGTGTGGTGCTTATATTTTCTCTAAAATTGATTTGAGGAGTGGCTATCACCAAATAAGAATGAGGCCCGGAGATGAGTGGAAAACAACGTTTAAAACTAGAGAAGGCTTATATGAATGGTTGGTTATGCCATTTGGACTATCTAATGCTCCTAGCACATTCATGAGATTTATGAATCACATACTTAAGCCATGCATTGGAATATTTGTTGTAGTTTATTTTGATGATATATTGGTGTACAGCAAGAGCGAAGAGGAGCATATGAGTCATCTGAAAGAGATCTTTCTTATTTTGAGGCAGCAAAAACTTTATGCTAATCTAAAGAAATGTGATTTCTTTACTTCTAGTATGGTGTTTTTGGGGTATGTTGTTTCAAAAGATGGAATCATGATGGATCAAAGCAAGGTTGAAGCTATTCTCAATTGGCCAACACCTGCTTCATTACATGATGTGAGGAGTTTCCATGGCTTAACATTTTTTTATAGAAGATTCATCAAGAGTTTCAGCTCTATTGTCGCTCCAATCACCGAATGTCTGAAATGTGATAAATTCAAATGGACTAATGAGGCTAATGATGCTTTTGAGCTTTTAAAAAGAAAGGTTACTGAAGCTCCTATCTTAGTTCTACCAAATTTTGACAATGTGTTTGAAGTTGAATGTGATGCATCTAATGTGGGAATTGGTGCTGTTTTGAGTCAAGACGGAAAGCCCATTGCATTTTTTAGTGAAAAGCTGAATGATACGAGAAAGAAATACTCTACTTATGATAAGGAGTTTTATGCGATTTATCGAGCTTTGTCTCATTGGAGTCAATATCTTCTCGCCAAGCCATTTGTTCTATATTCTGATCACGAGGCATTAAAGTTCATTAATCATCAGCACAAGCTAAACAAGAGGCATGCAGCTTGGGTGGAGTTCTTACAATCTTACAACTTTACAATCAAGCACAAATCTGGTGTTCAAAATGTAGTTGCTGACGCATTGAGCAGAAAGCATTCTTTATTATCAGCAATGGAAGTCAAAGTGGTTGGATTTGACACATTCAAAGATCTATATGAGAATGATGTGGATTTTGGCTCGATATGGCAGAATTGCAAATCAGGTTCCTGTCAACAATTTTCGATCTTTGATGGTTTTCTTTTTCGAGCTAATGCTTTATGTGTTCCATCTTGTTCTTTGAGACAAGTAATTCTAGCTGAAGCTCATGGTGGTGTTTTGGGAGGACATTTCGGCAGG
Source organism: Musa acuminata AAA Group (assembly GCF_036884655.1). Taxonomy (NCBI): domain Eukaryota; kingdom Viridiplantae; phylum Streptophyta; class Magnoliopsida; order Zingiberales; family Musaceae; genus Musa; species Musa acuminata. Next base: position 14,612,429 of record NC_088346.1, on the reverse strand, counting down.
GACAAGACTCTAGCTCTTGTTCAATCAAATTTCTACTAGCCTAAAATGTTCAGAGATGTGGATAGACATGTGAAGCAATGCCGATTGTGTCATTTGGCAAAAACAAGAAGTCAAAATTCTGGTTTGTACACTCCATTGCAAGTGCCAAATGCTCCATGGGAGGATGTGAGTCTTGATTTCATCTTAGGACTACCAAGAACTCAAAAGAACAAGGATTCTATCATGGTTGTTGTTGACAGATTTTCAAAAATGTCTCACTTTGTTCCATGCAATAAATCAAATGATGCATCTCATATTGCTGATTTATATTTTAAGGAGATTGTTAAATTGCATGGTATTCCAAGAACTATGGTGTCTGATCGAGATTCAAAATTTGTTAGTCATTTTTGGAGAACTCTTTGGAGGAAGCTGGGTACTTCTTTGAATTTCAGCAGCTCGCATCATCCACAAACCGATGGGCAAATTGAGGTAACAAACCGAAGCTTGGGAAATTTGCTTAGAAGCTATGTTGGCAAGAATATTAAGCAATGGGATGTCATTCTTCCACAAATTGAGTTTGCCTACAATCGTTCTATGCATCATAGTATTGGTAAGAGTCCTTTTGAGGTAGTTTATGGTGCTAATCCTGCTGGTCCTTTGGACTTAATCCCTCATTCTACAACAAAGCAATTTAGTGGAGATGCTGATGAAAGAGCTAAGCAGATAAAGAAGCTACATGAGGGTGTGAAAGCAACCATTGAGAAACAAAATGAGAGGTACATGCAAGCTGCTAACAAACACAGAAAACTTGTGGAGTTTAATGCAGGTGATTTGGTCTGGATTCATCTAAGGAAGGAGAGGTTTCCGTCGGGAAAATTTGGAAAATTGAAACCAAAGGCTGATGGTCCATTCAAGGTGCTTAAGAGAATTGGTCGAAATGCTTATGAGATAGAGCTACCTGAAGATTACGGAGTATCCCCTGTTGAATCTCGGATTTTGATGATGAAGTCAATTGTCATTTGCTTTCGAAATTTTTGCTAGCTTGCATAATATAGAACTTGCTATCTTGAACATTACCAAAAGTGCTATCTTATATGCTATAAAACTTGCATATCTAAAACTTGATAGCATGAATGTTCTAAGCATGATGTAACACTTGCTAAATCTTCTAGCTCCAAGATTGCATGATGATAAAACTTGATATTATGATTTTCATGCAAAGAGTTGAACCAATATCACACACAAACACTTGATTGTGATACTTCTCCTTTTTGTTGATGACAAAGGGGGAGAAGTATGTTGATGAAAGTATGTTGATAACATGACATGTGATGCATAAGTTTATGCATATGTTCATGTTGATGTATTGCAAGTATTCATGATGAATATTGCAATGACTTGAATTCAGTTTGAATTCAAGGTTCTATCAATATGGCATATTGATAGGGGGAGTTTGTTTAAACTCCGGGAGTTAAGTTTAACTCCGTCATCAAGTGGTTGTCATCATCAAAAAGGGGGAGATTGTTGAATCTCGTATTTTGATGATGAAACTACTTGATATATGTTTATGATTTAATCTGCGTTTTGAGTGACGCAGGATGCTTCGATCAGGATGAGACAATTAAAGCAGGAAAATCATGTTGTGCCGAAGGAACATGTCAGAAGATTGGACGTCGGGCCGGTGGATCGGTCGGCGTATCGACAGAAGGCTTCGGGCCGTGGACTCGGGCATCGGGCCAAGAAGAGCGGGTATTGTGCCAAGGATATCGGAGTTGCGGAGTCAACTGGCCGATTGGGCAATAGGCTGCACGAGAGGACGATGAGCCGAAGAATCGGACGAAGCGTCGAGGGACCAATGACATGTCGGACAACTTGGTTAATTGCTTAGGATTAATTGTCTCGATTGAAGTTTTGTTTTGTTGTGCAGGATTAACTATGATAACAATGAAGACATTTTCTAAGCTATTACAAAGTCCGCAAGTCAAGACTTCTTCTAGCGAGCTTCCGGCAAACTTCCGGCGGTCTTCCGATGAACTCTCGAAAACCATTCTGCGGACTCCCGGCAAGCTCCTAGACTTCACGATTTGATCTTAGCGAGTTCCAACGAGCTTCGTCGGCAAGCTCCGCTCTTTCTCGGCGAGCTCCGTGAACTTCCAACGAACCTTCCAGGGAGCTTGCCGAAGGGTTTTTCGGAAGCTCGCCAGTTGACTCCGCAACTCCGATATCCTTGGCACAATACCCGCTCTTCTTGGCCCGATGCCCGAGTCCACGACCCGAAGCCTTCTGTCGATACGTCGACCGATCCACTGGCCCGACGTCCAATCTTCTGACATGTTCCTTCGGCACAATATGATTTTCCTGCTTTAATTGTCTCATCCTGATCGAAGCATCCTGCGTCACTCAAAACGCAGATTAAATCATAAACATATATCAAGTAGTTTCATCATCAAAATACGAGATTCAACAATCTCCCCCTTTTTGATGATGACAACCACTTGATGATGGAGTTAAACTTAACTCCCGGAGTTTAAACAAACTCCCCCTATCAATATGCCATATTGATAGAACCTTGAATTCAAACTGAATTCAAGTCATTGCAATATTCATCATGAATACATGCAATACGTCAACATAAACTTATGCATAAACTTATGCATCACATGTCATGTCATCAACATACTTCTCCCCCTTTGTCATCAACAAAAAGGAGAAGTACTACAAACAAGTGTGTGTGATATTGGTTCAACTCATTGCATGAAAATCATACTATCAAGTTTTATCATCATGCAATCTTGGAGCTAGAAGATTTAGCAAGTGTTATATAATGCTTAGAACATTCATGCTATCAAGTTTTAGATATGCAAGTTTTATAGCATATAAGATAGCACTTTTGGTAATGTTCAAGATAGCAAGTTCTATATTATGCAAGCTAGCAAATTAGAGATGTTCAAGAAGGCAACTCTTGAACATGCTATCTTGGACATGCTATATTATTCAAGAAGGCAACGTCATCAAGCGGTTGTTCAAAAATTTAACTCCGTCAAAAATTTAAGCTCCTAGACTTCACGATTTGTTCTTAGCGAGTTCCAACGAGCTTCTTCGGCAAGCTCCGATCTTTCTCGGCGAGCTCCGCGAACTCCCAACGAATCTTCGGACTTCCATCGAACTCTCGAACTCGCAACAAATCCTTCGCGCTTGACTCCGACACTTTGTTTCGCTTTATGTCTTCATCGTTATCATAGTTAATCCTGCACAATTAAAACAAAACTTCAATCGAGACAATTAATCCTAAGCAATTAACCAAGTTGTCCGACATGTCATTGGTCCCTCGACGCTTCGTCCGATTCTTCGGCGCATCGTCCTCTCGTGCAGCCTATTGCCCAATCGGCCAGTTGACTCCGCAACTCCGATATCCTTGGCACAATACCCGCTCTTCTTGGCCCGATGCCCGAGTCCACGGCCCGAAGCCTTCTGTCGATACGTCGACCGATCCACTGGCCCGACGTCCAATCTTCTGACATGTTCCTTTGGCACAATATGATTTTCCTGCTTTAATTGTCTCATCCTGATCGAAGCATCCTGCGTCACTCAAAACGCAGATTAAATCATAAACATATATCAAGTAGTTTCATCATCAAAATACGAGATTCAACAATCTCCCCCTTTTTGATGATGACAACCACTTGATGACGGAGTTAAATTTGCTAGCTTATTCAACAATCTCCCCATAATATAGCTTATTCAAGAATTTGCTAGCTTATTCAAGAAGGCAACTCTTGAACATGCTATATTATTCAACAATCTCCCCATTCTGATCAAATCCCAGAATTCTGGGATCAGGCGGTTGCACCTCTCGACTGGAGAGGTGGCACCGCCTGGCAGAGCTCGAAGACTGAGCTCTGCCGATTGCTTCTCTCTGCCAGAGCTCGAAGACTGAGCTCGATGGTTGCATCACCTGGCAGAGCTCGAAGACTGAGCTTGGTGATTGCATCACCTGGCAGAGCTCGAAACAGAGCTCGGTGGTTGCATCACCTGGCAGAGCTCCAAGCTGAGCTCAGGCTGATCCACCTCTCTGCCAGAGCTCGAAGACTGAGCTTGGTGAATGCATCACCTGGCAGAGCTCGAGACTGAGCTCAGGCTGATGCACCTCTCTGCCAGAGCTCGAAGACTGAGCTCGGTGGTTGCATCGCCTGGCAGAGCTCGGAACTTGAGCTCTGGCGGTGCAACCTCTTGGCTGGGGCGGTTGCACCTCCCAGCCTCGTAGCCCAGGCGGTTGCACCTCCTGGCTGGGGCGGTTGCACCTCTCAACCCCACAGCCCAGGCGGTTGCACCTCCTGGCTGGGGCGGTTGCACCTCTCAACCCCACAGCCCAGGCGGTTGCACCTCCTGGCTGGGGCGGTTGCACCTCCCAACCTCGCAGGAAGACATAGCCTGGGCGGTGCTACCTCCAAGCTGGAGAGGTGGCACCTCTTCACTATTCCAGCTCACTTGGTTTGGCTCCAAACTTGGTCCAAACCAGTCCGAACTTGGGCCTAATTGGCCCCTACTTGGGTTATAGGATTAACACCTAATCCTAACCCTAATTAACGTGCTAACTATGAATTTAAAGACATTTTCTAAGCTATTTCAAAGTCCGCAAGTCAAGACTTCTTCTAGCGAGCTTCCGGCAAACTTCCGGCGGTCTTCCGATGAACTCTCGGAAACCATTCTGCGGACTCCCGGCAAGCTCCTAGACTTCACGATTTGTTCTTAGCGAGTTCCAACGAGCTTCTTCGGCAAGCTCCGATCTTCCGAAAAACCCTTCGGCAAGCTCCCTGGAAGGTTCGTTGGAAGTTCACGGAGCTCGCCGAGAAAGAGCGGAGCTTGCCGACGAAGCTCGTTGGAACTCGCTAAGATCAAATCGTGAAGTCTAGGAGCTTGCCGGGAGTCCGCAGAATGGTTTCCGAGAGTTCATCGGAAGACCGCCGGAAGTTTGCCGGAAGCTCGCTAGAAGAAGTCTTGACTTGCGGACTTTGTAATAGCTTAGAAAATGTCTTCATTGTTATCATAGTTAATCCTGCACAACAAAACAAAACTTCAATCGAGACAATTAATCCTAAGCAATTAACCAAGTTGTCCGACATGTCATTGGTCCCTCGACGCTTCGTTCGATTCTTCGGCTCATCGTCCTCTCGTGCAGCCTATTGCCCAATCGGCCAGTTGACTCCGCAACTCCGATATCCTTGGCACAATACCCGCTCTTCTTGGCCCGATGCCCGAGTCCACGGCCCGAAGCCTTCTGTCGATACGCCGACCGATCCACCGGCCCGACGTCCAATCTTCTGACATGTTCCTTCGGCACAACATGATTTTCCTACTTTAATTGTCTCATCCTGATCGAAGCATCCTGCGTCACTCAAAACGCAGATTAAATCATAAACATATATCAAGTAGTTTCATCATCAAAATACGAGATTCAACATCCCCAACATTTAATGTGGCTGATTTGAGTCCTTTTTATAATCATGTTGATGAATCAAACGAAGACTTGAGGACAAGTTTCATTCAACCGGGGGAGATTAACACGGGAGTGTCTAATTTACTACAATCTGATTATATGAGCCTTGATTATGATCTAGTATCTTTTTCGGCCAATAATGATGCCTCATAATCTTTATCTCAGCACACTCTAATATGACAGCTCATCAGCATATTCTCTGCACAAAGTTAAAGCTGTTTCAAGGTGCTTTTCTTCAAGACAAAGGAATGCATTAAAGGAGTTGGTTGGCAGCTGTGAACATTTCTTCATTACCAATGAGTGCATTAAAATAGTTGGTTAGTAGCTGTAAACACTTAATTTCGAAATTTCCTATGCATGAAGGGTTGTTTCATGCACTAGTATTTATTTTGGTGTTTAGGACTTAGAAAGGACTTTTTAGAAAACTAAGGATATTGGCAGAAGCTCTCTTGGAGTGCTCTTGTGAACTCTGTATCTCTTGGAAGTGTCCTTGAGTGGTGAGTCTTTTACTTTCAGTTCTGTATCCTTGCTTATTATCATTAGGGTGGTGATCTTCTATATCCCTTTTGATTTTTAAACTTGGTGGTGAACTATTTTACGTTTTACCAAAGTTTCTTCACGAGTTCGTTCATTACCTTCTGTGACATTTTCTTTCTGAACAACTGTTCTATCGGTGTTCTTTCAAAATCCATTCTGCAATTCTACCCTCCCCGGTATCAGTGATATCCTCCAATGATGGAGGCACTCCTCGATGACGGGGTGCAGCGGGAACCGTAGCCCCGCCTCAAAGGCCCCTACGATCAGCCCAAACCCATCGAGAAACTGATTGTATAGTCATTGCCCAAGCCGAGGGGCGTGAATGTCATAACACTCCGGGATTTGATAACAATCCCGGAGTACCCTCAAAAGATCCTCAGTCACCACCGAGTCCACATCGTGCCACGATTTGAGAGTTTCAAGCGCGGTAGAGATCACTGTGCCCTCCGAGGGAGAGCTACCAGAGGACACACTGATGACTTCAGCTCACAGGCCCCTAGAGGAAGAAGATGAAGATGAAGACGGAGACATCCCGACCTCAAAGTTGGAAGAAAGAAGCCGGGGCGCGGGATGAAGGACTGAAGCAAAAGTGATGGCAACTGCTCTGGAAGGGGCTTATAAAGGGCAGACTACTCCACTGCGAGACGACGATTGGGCTTCCCGAGGAAAGAGATGGTCGCAGCATTTAAAACTCATCATAACCCCTCGGATTCGTCGGCCTCGGAGCTCCCACCAAACGGCACCTCATCACCTGAAATCTCCCGTCGGAGGCCATTCGAAGCAAAAGTTTCCCGCCAGGTCCCGTGCCGCTCCACTTGGCTCGCCACGTGACACAATGGCATTTGGGGAAAATCTGATGCGCCGCCCAACAATGCCACCCAGCCTTCACTCGACCCACAAATCTAGCCCTCGCCCGAGTCGCTCCAGATCGGTTCCAAACTTGCGACCCGCCGGCACCAAAACCTAAGTCCGAGATCAGTCACTCGGCCCACAGGCACAGTCTTTAACCGAGTTGCTCCAGCTTGATCCTCGACTTGCGACTCGCCAAATCTCTCGCCCAGGTCACTCCAGATAGGTTCCCGACTTGCGACCCATCGGCACCAAAACCTAATTCTAAGGTCAGTCACTCGGCCCACAGGCGCAGTCTTTAACCGAGTCGCTCCAGCTCGATCCTCGACTTGCGACTCGCCAAATCTCTCGTATGGGTCGTTCTAGATCAGTTCCCGACTTGTGACCCGTCGGCACCAAAACCTGAGTCCGAGATCAGTCACTCGACCCACAGGCACAGTCTTTAACCGAGTCACTCCAGCTCGATCTTCAACTTGCGGCTTGCCAAATCTCTCGCCCGGGTCACTCCAGATCGGTTCCCAACTTGTGACCTGCCGGCACCAAAACCTGAGTCCGAGATCAGTCACTCAGCACAGTCTTTAACCGAGTCACTCCAGCTCGATCCTTGACTTACGACTCGCTAAATCTCTCGCCTGGGTCACTCTAGATCAGTTCCCGACTTGCGACCCGCCGGCACCAAAACCTGAGTCCGAGGTCAGTCACTCGTCCCACAGGCACAATATTTAACCGAGTTGCTCCAGCTCGATCCTCGACTTGCGACTCGCCAAATCTCTCGCCCAGGTCGCTCCAGATCGGTTCCCGACTTGCGACCCATCGGCACTAAAACTTGAGTCCAAGATCAATCACTCAGCCCACAGGCACAGTCTTTAACCAAGTCGCTCCAGCTCGATCCCCGACTTGCGACTCGCTAAATCTCTCGCCCGGGTTGCTCCAGATCGGTTCCCGACTTGCAACCCGCCGGCACCAAAACCCGAGTCCGAGATCAGTCACTCGGCCCACAAGCACAGTCTTTAATCGAGTCGCTCCAGCTAAATCCTCGACTTGCGACTCGCCAAATCTCTCGCCTGGGTCGCTCCAAATTGGCTCCCGACTTGCGACCTGCCAACACCAAAACCTAAATCTGAGATCAGTCACTCGGCCCACGGGCCCAGTCTTTAACCGAGTCGCTCTAGCTCGATCCTTAGACTTGCGACTCGACAAATCCCTAACCGAGTCACTCCAGCTCGATCCTCAGACTTGTAACTTGATGAATCTCTAACAGAGTCGCTCTAGCTCGATCCTCAAACTTGCAACTTGACGAATCTCTAACTGACTCACTCTAGTTCGATCTCCGACTTGTGACTCGTCAAATCTCTAACCGAGTCGCTCCAGCTCGATCTCCGACTTTCGACTTGTCAGATCTCTTACCGAGTCACTCCAGCTTGATCTCCGACTCATGACTCACCGGCCCTAACTCCGAGCCGCGCCAAATCGGTTATCCGACTTACGACATGTCGGTCTCGTCTCACCTGGTCTCGGTCGCCTGACCAATAGAGCCAACCTCTCCTGAGGCACGAGACGCCGCCCCTCCAAACTGTCTCACGACGGGCCAATCCAACTTTCCCTCATAAGCGACCAATACCTCCGTAGCATTCCGACCAAAGCATGCCTCTCGCCTCCTCAGGGACCCCACGACACGCCTTGATGGGGGGGTGGGAGGAGGAGAAGTGATAAGATATATTTTGGGTCCAAGATACGTCACGACCGATGTCACGCAGCGCTATAGCCGAGTCAGCAAGGGGAGCACCCCCACGTGCCAAGTCAGAACCCGTACCAAAGCGTTGTTTGGTATGTCCCGTCCCGGAAGCTCGGGACGGCGTTGTCTGGCGCCGTTCCGCGCGCCCCGGGACGGTAGCCGCACAAAAGTGTCATCTCATCCCTCGAGGATCGGTCGCCACGCCAAACCCACGTACGACCGACCCTCGTACAGTAGTATAAAAGCCCCCAATCGGCATCCGACTAGGAGGAGAAAAAAAGAAGAGAAAAACAACTACTGACTTGCTCGTCGGAGGGGCCAAAGTCGGGAATCACCCGACGAAGATCATTTTTGCAGGAAAGCGACCACCCTCAAACTGCGAGCGTCTCATCCTGAGAATTGCCATCCAGCGTATGAAGGTGAGCTGCCAACCAGCCTGGAGACATAGAGACGCTGCTCAACACAGACGATGCCCGGACCGAGAAACGCTGATCAACACCCTGTCGTGAGGGCCCGGCCTACCTCGGCATCCAGCTCAGCCGACAAAAGACTCCCGACATCGACTCGTGGACCAAGCCGTGCTGACTCATCAGTCATAGCACATTTGTTCACCAACAACTTGTACATATCCAATTAAAGCTATTCTTTCATACGGCTGATGTCTTGGATGCTACGGTTCAAACATTATTGAAATATTGTGTGGTTGAACTCATTCTTATGTAAACACTGAGTTTATTTAGTTTCTGTTATTGCTTATAAAATATGGTGGCAAATATGGCAGGCATTATGGCAGTTCTCAATGGTGTGTATTAAGAATTTTTTTTCCCTATTTTTAAAGCTCAACAAAGGATAAAAATGCTGTGTCACGTAAGACATACAATGAAACGTAACAGTATATCTAGTAGCATCAGCAGTCTTGCAGCAAAATGCATGTAAAATCAATATTTTGATGTTGGGAGGTACGCATTCAAAATTTCCAATCTAGCTAATCTTAGATGCGTTGACTATGAGCTGCGATGGACGACCGACTTGGGTTCATAATGCATATGAATGTATTATATTATTTCAAGAACCATTAAAATAAGCATTACAATAGTTGTGAGTTGATCGATTCTTCCAGAAGCAGCATGCTTTGTTCAGATGTCTGTGGGTGAAACAAACTGTCTTATCGCGATCATAAACGACTCTATCGATTTTTTTATCTGCATGACCCACTTCCTACGCGACAGAACATGTCGATATTAATCGTCGGAAGTAAGTCTTCTTACGCACTCGCTGCCAGAGGTTGACTGACTCAATGCTCGCTGCCAGAGGTTGACGGACTCGTTCCGA